>NW_011334620.1:224180-274662 GCF_000735185.1 Notothenia coriiceps
GGGGGGGTAGTAAAACATGCACAGTATGGGCTTTGTGTGATCCACTTAGAGAAAATTGGTGTGAATATAAAGTGAAACTAACGCAGACTTTACACCTTCAGCGTACCACCCACTGTGATCTTTAGTGCACATTACTCCCTGACAAATCCTACATGTGTCACTTCTGGACAGTTTAGTGAATAATGACTCCTCCAGTTACGAAGCAGGCTGTTCTTCAAAGGCTGAAGATGAAAACAAGGATGTTAATAGACAGATGCACCCGCTGAAATGCACGAAGAATCCAGCACCGATGTGCATTCTAACGCTGCTCTTGGAAGAAAATCTCACACTGTGTAACTGGAGCCTCGGTTGTGTGCATATATCTTAATTCAAAATGAAAGATTGCACCATCCTCTGTTACTTATGCATGATCTACAAGCCTTGGGCTTACAAACACCTTTCACAATCCTCCGGAGGAACTGAAGTGCGTGTTGGTCTGGCCAAAAGCAAGGCTGTTTCTCTAAATTCCTGAAAAGATGACATTTTAAAATGTGTGAAGCTGCAGTCTAAATGTGCAGTGCATCAGAATAAGGTTTGAGCGTGTTTGCCTAACATTTTACTGACTTCCAACATATCTGATATGTATTTTTCAAGATAATAACGAGCAGGTCTGTTTGAGAAAAAGGTCCATCTCCCCCATGTTTTCTTCTCATGCTCTGCCTCATTGTAATAGATGTAGGAGAGGTGTTATTCTCTTGGAAACACCTTAACATTGATGAGGTGCAATTGGCACCCATGCATAAGATAGCCTGCAAAAAAGTATTTTTAAAATGAGACATATTGGCAAAGACAGCAGCAGAGGTTGTGTCAAGTATTCCAATGAGCTTGTAATACACTTTTTGTAAGGGTCCTGTGCGTCCTTGCTGGCCTGTTATTAAACCTCAACAGATCCTCTGTCTCTGACCTATAAGTGCTGTTTCTACTCGCTCCATCTGTTTCATTACAGCGTAATGAGATAGGAGATAAAAGCAGGTAGTGGCGTTTCATTGTTTTGGCAGGTCAGTGAGCAGCTTATTTAAAAAGCAAGCGCTAGCCTTTCAGCCAAAGTGCATCATTAGTTGGCAAACGTTGATATTAATCAGGGGTGATGTGCTGCAACGCTTTATATGGCAACACAAAATCATCCCGGACTGAATGTTAAGGCAGTCGTTTTTGCTGAAGAAGTAACGAGGGAATTGATTCTTTGTTTGAACACCAACAACTTTTCTGAAAATCTAATAAAAAGGTCCTAACTAGACCCTGCTTTCTTTGTTAAGCCAAACATGTTGTTAACCCTGGTTCAATTTTTACAAAAGTATTCTATTTTATGAGCTTATTATACGTGTGATGTAATACTCGTGTTAACTAGCAACTATAGTTGTGATATAAATGTATTGGAGAAACAGCAGCCTGCAGTATTTACCTCTATGGGAATGATATCATAAAGTAACAGACATTTGAAACACTCCAGTTGAGTACATTATCTTGTACTCATTTCCAGAGTAAAGTACTTAGTTACTTCCCAGCCCTGCTGCTGCTCACCTGAATGATTAACCTTGGAGGTATGATAACTGGATCTCTGTACGTCTCCCTGTAAGTCCTTCCTTCATGCGTTTGCCTTAACATCTAGGATTAGGTTACGCTTCTTATCCAACATGGAGAAACAGTTACATCACAAAGCGTGTGTCTTTATCTTTTTTCAAAGCAGCGGGGATCCGTCTATTCCCCTGCGCTCCCTGCTGGGTCTCACAGAGAACAAACATCCAGCACAGCTCCCTGCGCTGCGCCGCGACAGGAACGCATCAGGATTTGGATGCACCACCAAATCCAGCAGACAGATGGATTTACTATCTCCACCGCATCCAATACCGCTGGCTAAGCAGAACGCAGCGTCTTACTCAGGAGTTGGGTCACGCAGGGGAGACGGATTGAATGTTGCAGTCGATAATGTGGGCAAGCAAGCGGACCGCAGTGCAGGAATGCAGTAATACTAACATGCAATGCTTTGTTACAACATTTACACAAGACCATACAGGTGGCTATCTCAGTTTTACAACACTGACTATAATTAGCATATTCTTTTAATCACTGCAGATCATTTTAGAATCTAGAGTATCTCAGCTTTAAGATTGGTTTCTTATATTCCATTCCACTCCATTTGTTGCAGTTCATTTGACTATGAAAATCTCATTGCTTTGCTTTACAAAGATCATTCATCACAGTTTCCTATTTAGAGTCAAAGTTACATAACTTTCATGAGGTAATGCATTGTGGAAAGGGACTGATTTAAAAAGTCTTCATCTGTGTGTCCGAAGTAGCTGTGACCAACCGTATTTCTTTGTTGTTGTTGTTGATTTGCCAACATATATCTCACTGTTTCCTTGACCTTGAAAAGGGTTGTTGACAAAATGATCTCCCTGCAGTGGATGATAGAGTGGTTGACCTAAAAAATTAAATGTGAACATCTACAGTTCCATGAAATCACATGAAATGACTGCAAGACCCAGAGCAGTGAGATGTTTTATTATGAATATAACTTATGAGTGCAATGCTTGTTTTGTAGCTGACTCATATCTTGGATGGCTGTCCTCAAACGCACCACCAAGGATTCATATTTCCAATGAGAAGTTACTTTGACATTTGGAAAGAAGAGGACTAAATGGTCACTGTGACCTTTGTCAAGACATTTTGAAGTCCTAGTAGATTCATTTTTACACTTCATTGAAATTAAATTATATTAAAAGGTAGCCTAGAATTGACAGGAAATTAATGTAGAAAGTTGTGTTTTGGTTCGTAAATGGTACTTGAATTGATGGGTTATGTATGGTCCAGTAAAGCGGAGGTCTACACAGAAACGACCATTTTAAAATATTACAAGACAGTTTCTGATGAAGTTAAAGCTAAACAGACTTGGAATATATGAATACTTGAGTGAAACAAACCTGGTCTGCTCTGCAGGACGGCTGCTGGCGTGGCAGGCTGAGGAAAGGTGTCACTCGGGGGGGAGAGAGGGCCGTGTGGGCGGGCAGGACCCTGTGGTAGGCCGGCAGAGGAGGCAGGATGGGATGGCCCACGCTCAGGGACACCGGCATGGGCTGGCTGATGTGCAGCGGCTGGTAGAGGGGCAGTCTGCGCAGGCTGTGGGAGTGGAAGCTGTGGGGGGGGAGGAGAGGCTCCGCACTCAGGAGAGACGGCTGGAAAGAGGAGAGAGGAAGATAGGGGGGGTTCGTTTAGCATGAAACACTTGAAATAACTAAAGGACAAGTTAAACAAGAAAGTAGGAAGTAAGGGAGGTGATACAAAACTATTTTTGCTAGAAAGTTAGTAATAGGCGCTTTCACACCGCAGTACTTTTCCCACAAAGGTTCATGAGAACTTAGTTCATCAGAACTCTTTAGTTCTGATGAACTAAGTACAGATCGCGTTCACACCGGAATTAGTTCCTGGGGGTGGATTAGGCAAATGAAGCCGCTGACGTCACTTCTTCTTCTGCTTTGGGTTTACTGGCAGGCCGCAAACAACTTCACGGCGTATACTGCCGCCCAAAAATCCCCGGCCGGAAGTCCCCGCGAGTTAGGGACTTTCAGCTTTCAGAGTATAAATCGCCAGAACGCGACACCTCCTCATCTCTACCGCTCCATGTTTATTTTTGTGTTGCCATAAATTTAGTCTCTCTGCGTTCTGCGCTGGGCTAATGCTAATAATGCTAATGCGAGGATAATAAATGGTGGCTTCACAACACTTTTTTTTGAGTTTTACGGGGCGTGGTTTGCAAGTCGCCCAGCCAATCAGAAATATAGCCTCTTTTTCTCACAGAGAGACCGCATGAGAGTCCTGGGACGGAAAAGGGGTAAAAAGGTTCTCATTAACTAATTTAGGTTCCGCGTTCTTTTTTGTGTGAACGCGATATTTCGGAACACTATATCGGAACTAAAGTGGGGGAAAAGTACTCCGATGTGAACGCGGCTGGTTGATGTGAGGTTCGAGTACCTAAAATCATTTTCAGATGTGTGTATCTCACACTGCATCTCTTAAACTTTTTTAATTCATGTATATCTTTGCTTGCTTTTGGAAAATGAGTGTTTTTAAAATGCCCTTATTATATTTATATCCGCGTTGCTTTTATTAATGAGTTGTTTATAAAATCTGATTTGCTAATATAAGTATTTCATTGTAATGCTCTTTATGTATTTCATTTTTGATATTGCTCTTATGTGTGCTTTGTCTTGTCTATATGAAATAAACTTGCTGTCTGGAAGTTGTGTGTTCAGGTCATAGTTTATATCAAACGTGTTTCTATGGTTGGCGTGATTAGTGTTAATACAATGTTCTCTGCTTTATTTAGTCTCCATTGTTATTTATTGACTAGATAGCCCAAATGCACAATATGAGCAACCTGAAAACCAAAGCTTCATATATGGAAGAAATCATTTTATTTAATATTTCAACACGAAAGTTGTTGCCTTTGTCAATGCATTTAAAAAGGACCTTTTATTATGTAATGACAGTAGCGAGTTTGTAACACTTTCTCCAGAAAATGTTGTACCCTCGTAACATATATTATCTTGTGCAGCACTGGTTTGTTTTGTCAAGCAACTTTTCTGAAAGTAAACTACTTGTACTTCCAGGCTTGTAAAAAAGGTAAGGAATTCAGATTTTCTCACTTAGAAGATGTAAAATAACTTACATTTCTTTCGGTCTTAGACTTTAGGGTCGCGACAAAAACAAACACCAAGCCACCATTTTTAAGGACCTTGCGTAAAGCTTGCAGAGTTTTGCGCAAGTCACATTTTTGTTGCGTCTGTTTTGGATCTGCGTCTTAGTTACCCTCAAAGGGCTGTACATACGAAGCAGGATTTTCGCTTAAGCGCGGACTAAACTTCAGGGGAAAACTCTGGTTACGGTCCTACGACGCGCCTAGTTCTCTTTTTAGCGGGCTAGATCTCCATGGTAACTTTATGCTGTGCCGGGCTAACCAAGGGGTGATACTACGAAGCAGGATTTTCATTTAGCAAGATAACTTCTGGATTCCGGTGGAAAATAGCCTATCATTTCTGATTGGCTGGGCGGATTGCAAACCACGCCCCGTAAAACTCAAAAAAAGTGTTGTGAAGCCACCATGTTTATGTAATCCTCGCATTAGCATATTAGCATTACAGCATTAGCCCAGCTCAGAACGTGCAGAGAGACTATCATGCTGCGGCATCTTCCTTTCCATTGATTCTTTTACAAAGAGTTGAACGGCTCTCTGATGTTATGGTGATATGTGGTACACGAATTGCAAAAAATCTATGTTTGCGGCGGAGAGAGCGGGTGGGTGCGATGAGTGAGTGTGCGTGGATGGAACGGGAGTTCTGGCATCGGAAATGTAGCTCAGTAATGCCTATCCAATCAATTCTCCCTCTGTCTGCTTCTTATCGTTTTTGGTTGAGAGAGATTATTTGTTAGTCGGGAATAGCGTNCCACGCCTGCTGACCAATCAGAGCTCAGTGTGCGGAGGAAATACAGTTTAAACTGCTGTTGCAGGAAAGACGGCCGGCCAAAATCACAGACTGTGTGAACGTGAAAATGAATAGAATATCACCTCCCATCTTCAGAGCAATCTGACTATTATAACTATTATTATACTATTATGTTAAGAAAGCTTAATTAAATATCTGCCACAACATAAGTAACCAGATCAAAGTAACATTACGTAGCCTACAGTCCGCGGCACTGTGAGTGCAGACGTCGATGTGTCCCATTATCATTCATATCACATGCATCATAATGTATCATATATTTCCTTATCTGAGTCAGCCGAGCCGTATCTGGCCGTGCAACACTTACAGTGTCACATACTGTATGCAGAAGTATTAATTTAAGCAACACATTAAGTTGACGAAACACTCGAGTCAAATGTAATTAAAGTCAGATCGTGTCTTAGACGGGGCAGTGATATCATAAACCTGTTAATGTACACATTCAAACACTTTATCTTTTACCAGCTGTATTCACCTTGCAGGTGCAGCTATGTGGCTTTTATCCTGGATAAAGTGTTTAAGTCGTGGATGTTTAAAGTTTAACGTCTTCATATTTGTCTAATATTATAGTTAACTTTTCATTCAGGAAGTATGAGGCGCTGCGCTGTCAGTACGCTTGTCCATGTTTGTGATTGGTCGAATGCTCCAAATACCACCCCTTTCATGTGAACGCGCACCTAACTAGATAGGGTGAAGCTGGCTTGAGTGATCCACTTGACAACCAGCGTCGTAGGACCGTTTAGCGAGAGCGCATATGTTTTGGATTAGGCCAACCGGCTAACTCAAACCTATCCAGGTTAGGTTGAACCGGCTTCGTGGTACAGGCCTCTGGTCTAGTCAGATTGTTTGTTACTGTTTTTGGGACCCTTTTCAGATCAGGTCTCTTAAAAAGAACCTAAACGTGTCCTATCGTGGTAGGTTATGGAAAAGGTTTCAAAATGATCAAATATCTCTAAATTTAAAGAAGTCAAATTGGCCTCTTATAGACTTCATTTTGATTATAAGATGGAATAAACAAAAAACAACACCTTTTAATGTTCATTAACAATAAATGTGCTTGCCTTGCTTGCTGATAAGATAACTCAAAAGCTTTAAACTGAATTATTAAAGTTTAGTTCAGGCATTAAAAGTAAAACTCTGCTTCGGACATAAAACTCTCGTTAGTGTGAAAGAGCTGATGTCAGAATCAGCCATAAAACTGGGGAACAGCGTTATTAGAGATGACGCTCTGTAATAGTTGAAGCCAGAGTCTGACCACATGTCCTGACCAGCTGTTAGCCCCCCGCTCAGAACAAAACCAATAACGCCTAAAATGGCCAGAAAGGATTTGGCAGCTAGACAACAATCACACACTTGCACATGCACACACACAATGCAGATGTAGAAAAGAGAATGGCTGGAGCGGCACCATAATAAGGATGGACAGGCTGTTTCAAAAAGTCATTCTGGTTGACAGAATAATACACAACGTGAACTGGACGACGCTCTGCATTCAATTAGGATATAATTACACCTTTTTACACTGTTGCTACAGATACGGCACACTGCAAACACAAACAAACTCTCATGAATATAAATGCTTTTGTTTGTGTCACACACACACACATATTAATAATAGGTAATCTCCGGCTGTGTCGATCGTTTCCAACAAACAAATCAAAGCCTGCTTTCCTCCTCCGCCTAAATCAATCAACTCTGCTCCCCCCTAATCATAAAGAATCTGTTTTTTTTTATCACAAACAAATATTCAAAGGGCTCAAATAACAACCTCCTGAGTCTCACTTAAATAGTGCAATCTCTCAATTACATTTCCTTTGCATCCCCTCAACAAAAGCAGCGCAATTAATATTTCTCAGAGAGGTAGAGAGGGAGATAATAAAGTGAGCTTGCTTCAATTATCCAGGATTTATTTTTGTCAACAAGCCTGGAGACTTTAAACCGAGGCGTGGATGATAGTGAAGTGATCTTATAGTGTGATTAAGAAATCATTCCAATAGAATGGACCATGACAGACACACACATGGGTGTATATGAAAATACATTATACACATTATTAATGCCGTGACAGATGTATTGCAGGGAGTGACTCACCTTATAAATGTTGGCTGCACAGGGTTTGGGTGGAGGCTTGCGTTTTGGGGTGGGTCTGTACATGGACTGAGTCCTCAAGGGGCTGGTGGGCCTGCTGGCCTCCAAAGATCTATACACACAAAACAAGAACGTAGGGTAACGTAGGTCCAATCTGTAGCTTTTTGTTTTTAACCAAATAGATATGCACTTAAAGTATTCCAATTTTGGAAATACTTAATTATCATATGCCTATTTTATTGAGTCTTACTATTATTGTCTATCTAAAAATGATGTATTTGTTTATTTTTTTAATTTGTACACAACTTTTTTTTTTATTATTTTTTTTATTATTTATTCTACTAAAATCATACAAAAACAAAAACGTATAATTCATACACACAAATGAACAAAATTAGTAGAAGCGGGAGGGCTGAAGCATAGCTTATGGGGAGTAGCCCTCCCGTGCATCATCATTAGCATCAATATAATAATAATGGCATTTATTTCATCAAAAACGTATAGAAATTAAGGAGTACAAAGAAACAAAGAAAACCAATGAAAACTGAAAAAAAACTACCGTAATAAAAAAAAAAGAATTAGGGCAAGAAAAAAGCGAATACATATATAAGCAATACTGGGAATATCCAATACCTGTTAGCTGGAGTAATCTGCAAATATAATTGTTTTTACTTTACTTTTGAATTGTTGATGACTTGTAGTACTTGAACTACTGGTTCATGTATACATTTAACATAATGTTAAGGTGTGTGTATCATAATGTATAATATGCAGAGATCCCGGCTGTTAGTTGAAGAGCCGGTCACTTTTATTATACTGAGCAGCAATTCATTACAATATAAAGTATTTTAATGTATTGTATGCTTTTTACAAGATGGTCTGAACGAGTCTCTCAATTTTTACTTTTGTGATACGAATGTTCTCAGGTGAATCTAAAAAATATAGGCTATTTCTCCCCCTGTGTTTAACATATCACTTAAATAAACAAGAAACTGTGAGCTTCAGGTTTAGCCATATTTGATTGTGATGAGTGACGGTTACTTGTTTTTGTTGCCAGTGACAATCAAACGTGATGAAAACATTTAAATCAATGACTTATTGCATTACGACTTGGTAGAAACGTCTCGTTAAAACAAGATAGCAGGAATAAGAACTAAACTTCTGATAGAGCCACAATTTCTTATGTCATGTTTTGTGAAGAGTTGTGTCACCTGAGTTTCTCCAAGGTGCTCTTCTTATTGTTGAAGAGGAGCCGCAGCAGAGCCTTCCTCTTCATGAAGATGATGAGGGTGGTGACCAGCAGGCTGATCAGGGTCACCAGGATTGCCACAGTAATGACCACACTGTCAGCTGACGCCATATACGACAACACGCACATTAATACACACACACGCACATCTACAGCACAGAATGACAGGACATGAGGCAGAGACTGTTACAGTGAGGACACGGTCAGCAGCACAGTGTGTAAATCACATTTCTCAGTAATTCACTCAACTCAAACTCAATTAACTTCTCATTTAAAGCTACAGACTGAACTCAATGTAACGTATTTCTGCATGGAGGATGTTCTTGAAAAGTTACACTACTTATCCATCTAGAAGTGACTCTACAAGAAAGAGATGTCTACATGAGAGAGGATGGAAATGAAGTCGTGCACGCTACCTGCCACTCTCATCGGGCCGCTGTCGATGCTCCCACCGAAGCCGCCGTTGTCGCAGAACGGAGGCGCCCAGTGTGCTTCACAGTGACAGTTCATCTTGTTGTTGCACACCTGCAAACACGGGAGTTGCACCATATATAACATGAAATATTGATACTCCCTTTCTCCTGCACAAAATAGTACTTAGAGGCATTTCTATTCCTACCAGCTAAACTCCAGATTTAAATGATGTATGGGAGCATCCAGAAATAACAACATGAAACCTGATTTGGTTTATTTTTCATACATACATAAAGCTCTCGCATTCGGTTAGCCAAAGTGATTTTTAATAAGAGAGGACACTGTCTCCGCGTGTGTGTGTACTGAGAGTCATAATAGATCAAACATGTGCATGGGAGAGTCCATCCCGTAAAGCCTCAGGATTCCTGAGCACAAGTTTGATTCAGGAGGATTCCCTGGCGAGGTAACGCAGTCCAGCTGTCAGTGTGGAGGGAAGAGAGAGGGATGAAGGGAGGGAGGAGAGAGGGAGTTGTGCAGATGTGGGATTTACATTAAACACAGGCGTGCAGTCAAGTGCCTTCCCTGCCTCCAGGCGACGGACACTTCTTCACACCGGGGCTAAGAGGCACTTGGGGGGGGGCGTAAAGAGATGTTTTCATTTGTGTATTAAGAGAAATGTGACGACAGCAAAGCAAATCTCTTTATGTTGCTACAAGGAAATGATCTGTCTCTATTGAATTAAGACTCAGGACACTAACTGTAAAATGAGAGTGGGCACATATTTCTTTAAAATCCTGTTGAGCTTAAGATGCATATTAACACACACTGGCTCTTCACTTCCTGAGCCTCGGTTTCTCATATCAGGAAAGATTGCACTTCACAAGTGTATACTCATTTGCGTTGAAGATGTCTGTATGGGTATATAAGGTATAGAAAAGCAACACATACATATAAACACCAATGTACCTGGAAAAGTCAATACATGCAGGGCGAGGTAAAGTGAGTTGTTTTGCAAGCTAACGCTATTCTTTAAACTAAAATCAGATAATCACTGCGTTTCCAGTCAGGTCTCGTACTGTGGGAGGTGTTTGGAGAAAATGGGAGACAAATTGATTTGGCAGATATGTCTGCAGGGGGGAACATGCAGCTCAATTCTACACTCCTAATGGGAAACATTTCTCCATACTTTATTCTCTTGCAAAGTATTTTCAATGTGATTATTTGTTATTGCAGTGAGAACGTCAACTGGCAGCTGTGTTGTTGAGAATAACAAGTTTATTTTTATATTGACGGACTAAATTGGTACAGAGGTGTTTGTTCATTAAAGTAAGAAACAAGAAAAAGTTGTGGAATACACAAGTGTATATAATCTCTTTGCCGTATACGATCAGAGATAAGTGTGAGCTAAACTAGTCCCTGGTGGATTGGGAACTGGGAATCTGTAAACTAAACATAAAGTCACCCCCTGTTGAATTATTGATATGAAAAACTAAGAGAGAAAGGTGAGCATCTTCTTTACACTGCAACACAACTACAGTAGCAGTGTGTTCTCTTACTGCAATGCTGCACTGTTTTCCTCTCACTGTACAGGGGGCAGATCATGGACAACATCTTAAGTAGACAGGGGTAGATATTAAGGGTAAGATGCCACTGGCCCTCCGGGAAGTAAGCCGCTGGTTCCCTCGTCAAAAAAGCAATGGGATTTCTCCACAGGGTTTTGGAAAATAGCTGGAAATAAGGTCTGTGGAAAACAAACCTGTTTGATAGATGCACGTTTTGTTCAGTCGGATAATCTCCACTTGTCTACCGTACTTTTATAATTTTCAAATCGTAAATCTAATCGATAGATTATAAAAGGGTTTTAGGACGCCAACTCCATCGATCAAGATGGCTGAAACTTTCTCTCCCTCTTCTTCTCATACTCCCTGTCACTCTCCTTTAACTGACTTTCTTTTATTTGAAGATAGTTTTTTGCCCGGCGCTTGGCCGGTTACCGCTGGTATTAAAAACATTTAGGCGAATGGTTAGGTGGCGCGATAGTCTGTAGTGAAGGAGCGCGCTCCCGCTCACAGGAGACTGCTCGCGCTGCGCAGCAAACAGCTGTTTGCTTTTCACCCAACAACGACAAGCGAGAAGCGACTCACGAAACGCTATGTTGTAGCGTTAATAAACGAAACAATTTAGCAAAATTGCTAGTCAAAATACCAATACCACATGAAACATTTTTTTTTGTAAACAATATTTTTAGTGGCCCGAGTGGGCAAGTGGAAAGTACGTTATGCTGGCCCGGGGTGTCTAAATAGTGCTTCCGGGCCAGCGGGCCATTTATAATGTCGAGCCCTGGTAGACCATAAATGATGCTGTTAAACCGGATTGATTTAACCTCAGTGGGACAATGAAGATTGATCGCACCGAATGGGAGCATCTGCCATAACTCACAGGCTGCAGTGTAAATACACTGTTGCTCTGTATGCAGTCAGAGGGCGGCAAGACACTCTTAAGTCAATTGGTGGAAGTGACTAAATGAATACACACAGAGTCCTCCCAGAGCTGTTCAACATGCTACAGTGTATAATTTAACACTAAATATTGAATAGCAGATCATTTGCACTCACCCCACGTCCATTGCACTTCCCAGAGCACTCGTGCACACCGAAGACACTGACATTCTGACACTGGCGATTCAGGCACACCTGTAAAGGGGAGAAATCATCAGGCGTTTAGTGAGAGAGATAATAAGGTTTAATACAGAAGAAGATGTTTTTACAGTTGGATCACATCTGTCGTGTATGTGCACATGATTTATACCTGCTCCATGTTCTCTACCAAATAGGAGAGTACAGTTGCTGATTGAGATGGAAAAAGACTTTAAAAACTATAAACAATATAACAAATTGAAATTGCCGCATGTTTCACAACCTTTAATGCAGATCAAGAGGTGAAGAATCTATAAACACAATATGCTGTGATTTCCCCGAAAACAAACAAGACTTCCATAATCAAGCTATTCCATCTCTTCTAATTGCCGCTGTGGTGTGGGCCATGTGCTGTGAACCTAATGGCCCTATTGTCATGGAAAATAGAAAACCTTTTTGAAAAGAACAAATGCCCGTGATGACAAAGACCCAGGCCAGCAGCATTTCATGCTAATGTGTGGAGCTCAGTCACATGTTGCAGAGACAACAGACCCAAGCTAACATGGCAGACTGCCATTTTGCACAGAAAGCCCAAAGGTCTTTCAGCTCCAAGGGCAAGCCCCTTGAGATGACTGAAACGAGCGAGGACTTGTAGGACTCTGAGACAACACATTTTTGTTTCAGTCTGTAAATTGGTTATTTTTCTAGCATAACCCCGCTGCCATGTTTAAACAACGTAGGCAGAGTGCTGGATGTTCGTGAGCGAACTCCAGAGCTGCGAGGGGTGTTGCAAATGCAATCATCCAGCTGTGAGAACTATAAAGGAGAAACCATGGGTATCTCTAAAGGAGCATGTGTCGACTGGATGGGCCTGGGACAAGTGTCAAAACTTGCATCATATTTTCTGTGTTTCAGGAAATAGTGAGAAAACACAATGTCTTGCACAACTGGATAGGAACAAATCCCATCAGGGAGTACCAGAGGGGCTGGGGCGGGGAAGATTCCTCAGACACAGAGTTATAATTCTGTAAGTTAACTGCCTTGATGTGTATGTAGCTGAAGAACATTTTAACTAGTACCATAGGGACAAGTAAAGATGCGAGTAAACAATGCAAATAACTGTAAGAAATAGCACTTTTCTATTATTGAATCTCTGGACACCAAAATGTACTTTTACGATAGAGGTCAATCAATCAATGTTTATTTATATAGCCCAATATCACAAATGTTACATTTGTCTCAGTGGACTTCAGTTTGTACAGAATATCAGTATGACAATACGACACCCTCTGTCCTTAGACCCTCACATTGTACAAGGAAACACTTCCAGAGAAAACCCCACAGTTTAAAGGGGAAAATTAGGTGCTTTAAAATGTAATGTTCATCCATTTACTTATTGATAAAGCGGCAGAGAAATGTGGTGACAATGTCCGTATGAGCTGCATATTATATAAAGGAGGCAAGTGCTCCAGGCCAAACTCCTTTTCTGCCTCCTTCGTGGTGAAAGAAAGCCCTGATTTCAGCGCAGTGGTAAGAGAGATTTTGAGGGCAGCACAAAGTCGGGAGGCACACCTAATAAAATAACTGGTTGCCATGACGGTCTTGTCCAGCCCTCAGCATGATGTCTATATATATACGGATCAGTGGATTACCTCAGGAGTTAACTTTATTAGCCCCTCTGACTCTGCCTCGCCTCCTAACTGCAGTCCTCAGCACCCAAAGGAATACTAGAGTAGTACTACACTAGGCTCACACAGTTGTCAGTCTTTTTGGGGTCTTTAGAGGACACATAATATAGCTCCATGCTGTATTACAGGGCAATAAACAACAAGGGAACAGCTCGTTCTAAAGCTATAGAAAGAATTTGTAAATTACAGAAGTGAATAAATAGAGAATAGCAAGCATGACCTTTAGAAGCAGCTTATACAGCACATTACTGTTGTATATACTACCTATGATTTCATTTAGTTTTATAAAGACTTGTGCATAGTTGAGACACAGGAATAGAAAATGACGGTAACACTTTAGATACACATATTCACCATCAACTACCGTAATTTTCGGACTATAAGCCGCGCCTTTTTTCCCATTTTACAACCCTGCGGCTTATATAACGGTGCGGCTAATCTATGGATTTTTACAGCTAACGGCCACTAGGGGACCTCCTAAATCTATGGATTTTACAGGTTACAGTCCACCACCTTTAACTCTATGGGCTCTATGGCCGGTCCGCGCCCGGCCCCCCCTTTAAGCGGCGGGCTCTAGCAGTAAAAGCTGGAGGCCGGAAAAGAGTGAGACAGTTAGCGCGCAAAAGTAAAAGTGGAACCGAGAGTGGTACGAGAGACAGAACGAGAGCAAGACAGACAGACATTACGAGAGCGAGACAGTTTGTGCAAAGGTGTTAAACGTGCTGCTGGGAGCGCACCGTTTAAGTTTGAAAGTTGAAAAGTTTGTGTGTCTGAAACGCTATGTGATACAGTACAGTTTACACAGCACAGTACATGTTCTGTAGCTACTATTGCACTAAATGGTAACACTTGAATACGTTATGCAAATATGCAACTTGTTTGTTGAAATGTTAATAAATGGGAGCTTCCTCAAACAGCCATCTCTTTCCCGACAATCCCCTCTGTGCACGAACCCTTACATATGGTAATGAAACATTAAAACACCTGCGGCTTATAGTCCAGTGCGGCTTATAGTCCAGTGCGGCTTATAGTCCGAAAATTACGGTAGTTGTTAATTAACATTTAACATGCATATTAGAGTNNACACCATGTCTTTTCTAGAACTCTACATGTGTTACTAACTACACAACACAACTACATATAGTGATGTACATACAAGACTCAATATGCAAGAGTACAAGTCAATGTGTTCTTGTTCAAGAACAACAGCATATTGACATTGTCTGGGTGAAGTGTTGCTCTTTCGGCAGACACTATATCACCATACATACAAAGGAGTTAGTTTAGCTACACTACCAAATATGGCAACCAGCATCCCACGCTGTCAGTGTCCACTATGTCTAAGCCAGCTTCCCTTGACGTCACACAGATCTCGCGAGCAGTTGCGATATTTTGCGAGACTTCGTGAGCTCAGTAATGGCCGCCATATCAGAAGCCAAAACAATGTTTTTCGTCTTTTCTCAGTGCAAATGTCTCGATCTATGGAAGGTTTTAGATGGTTTAGAACACAAAGGAGAATATACGTAAGTACCGGTTCCTGACGTTCCGGTTTTAACCGGACTTGAACCGAAACTTTTTACAAGTCCAGTACCGGTTCGGCGTACCGGTACGCAGCACTAGGTACTACTGCCTTATTAGGCCCATATTGAGCATATTAAGACCAGAACTCATGTTCAACAACACCCTTACTTACAATACAAAAGCACTAACTGGAGGGTTGTTAAGGAAAAACTCTTAACTAATGGAGTGATCACTCACCATGCCGTCTCCACACTTCGTGCCAGCCAGCACCAGCCCAGGGTCAGGCATGTCATCGCCCAGATACACATGCGTTCCTCGACACAGAATTCGGCCTCCTTCTTGCAGCGGGATATTTGTTTCAATAGAAACAGCATTTGTTCCGATCACTGGCCGGTTGGCTCCTCCCTGGCACTGAATCTTTCCACACTTTGCATCCCTGAATACAACACACAGAAACACATGCGTTGGCAAAAACATTAAAGACACATAGTTAAACTGCTTAATAGGGCTGCTCAATTAATCATATTTTAATCGCAATTACGATTTTGGCTTGCAACGATTATGAAAACAACACAATCGAAATAAAACGATTATTTTTTTCATTGGTTTTTCAGTTGAATTATACTTAAAGTTCAGGGCAATCCACTGTTAAAAACATACTGTTCACATTTTTTTTCCAATAAATGTATGTTTTCAAAGTAAATGGATAATCGTTTTTAATAATCATGAAATCAATTATTGACCAAAGTAATCGAGATTATGATTTTTGCCATAATCGAGCAGCCCTACTGCTTAATCAATAAAGCATTAAGGCCTGTCAATCAAACACAAGGAGAAGTAAATGCAGAGACAGATGAAAGACAGCTGAAGAGAGCCGCAGTGCTTCAGTCCTACGGTCGTTAAAGCAATTGCATCAATTAACAAAGCGCTTGAATACAGAATTCACCCAAAGATCTTTGGAACAATTATTTTAAAAGAATAGCTTGAAATGATTCATGAATACTTCCATAGACCGTAATTAGCTGCCATCTTCCTCAAATTAAATGTTTTCACCCGTGTAAACTTTAGTTTGAAGATCACACGTCAGATTCCACCACATACTGAAGATTTCTAATGACACCACTTAAGCTAATCAGTTTTGTTTTGCACAGTAATTTCTCCGTACCTCTACCACATCGGTGCAGCTGCAGAAACTTACCTCGCATCACATTTGGCAAAGGAGCCTTTGGAATCCTTCCCACAATTCCCGTAAGGATCTCCTGCAGAGTTGACTCGCTGGAAGCAAATCCCAGGGGCAGGTTTGGCTCCTTCGCACAAAGACAAACAAGCAAAATGCTAAACATAACGACCAAATTGAAGTGAACGATTTCCCTAATGACAGTAAAGAGGATGAACACAGCTGATCAGGAGCCATTTATCTACCTGGCCCCCACAGGGTGATGCATTGCTGCTCATGCGTCTGGCAGATGCCGTTGTAGCAGTAGCCTTCAACGCTGTAGCAGGCGTGCCCGTCATGCAGATAGACGTTGGCTGGACAGTGAGGGTTGGCACCGGTACAGAACTCTGGCAGGTCACAGGAGTTACTGGACTCTCGACACATGGTGCCAGCCGGTTTCAGCTGTGAACGCATACGGTACAGCACAGTGAGCCATTTCAGGAATAGTATATGCAGAATTGATGACCATCTATCTGTTAAAGTCAATGCTTTTGGTGAAATGTTCCGTTTTTTTGACATATTTAAAGCATCAGGTTTTACTAGGCCCATTATCTTTGGGTTAGCACTGCAGCTGTCTTGTTATCCTTCACATTTTTCCTTGACCTCATGATGATTTCCATTTAGGTAGGACAAATTGATTAGTAAAAAACTCCACAAAGTACAGTTGAGGCTAATTGGACAAATTATAATTTTTACCTGACTATTGCCTCGTGACACAGAGGGGAAAAAAACACTTTTTAAAGTTAACAAAGAGCGTCTAACGCAGAAGAGCATTTAATATAAAGGATATGTCCGGGTTACATAAAAACGAGAAAAGGGCTTGGAGGTTTCATTCAATTATGAGAATGAATGTAAAAGGTACTCTTATGTCCAAAATAAGCAATACATAGATCTGCAGATAAAAACACCAAGGAAATGGGGCCATAGTGTAAAGTAGAATATCTTTTTGATATTGTATTCTTTGTTATGATTTAAAATGTGTTTTAATGTAAAGCAAAAATAAGGACTTATTTGGAGACATGTTCGAGGACATAATGAAAAGACTAAATGTAATGAATTAACCTCAAACAAATGTTCCTTTTCAATGAAACAACACGCATCTAAAGTACTCAGTAAAAAGATGTTCATGCCAAAGTGGAAAACCACGGATAACTTTCCGCTTTTCAACTTGAGAACTTATCCATAACTGAAATCAGCCTTCAGGTAAAATATACAAAGATGGAATGAACTGACCCGAGATATTACATTATACACAAGGGCACACTATTATGAATCTCCTGATAACCTAGAAGAGAGAAATAAAAGAGAAAGTTCTGAGTCTTGGCACTTGAGTTCTGAATTGAAATATTTTCATCTCCGCAGAGTACTGCTTTTTGTACTGTTCATAGAAGCATCGAAAATGCAATTTCAGAACCTTTACAGCAATGAGAATGGCAGGAAGGCTTTTTAAATGTAAAGAGGAGTTCCAAAGTAGAAGGGGGGATGCATAAGATGACCTGAGTAAGAACTCTTACCCTGCAGTCTTCACAGCACTGTCCGTGGGCGCACACAGCGTCTCCCTTGAGGGTGCACGTGGTGGCGTTGCAGCATGGGTTCATACATTCCTGGGATATGGGGAAGAAAACAAAACGTTTCACATCATGTGGACGTGACCTTTGTTCTCTCAGCTGCTCCCGGTCAGATCAAGACTTCCAGGTCAGGGGGGCGGACTTCCTGTCAGGGGATTCCCACTTCTCTGACCTGGAGAACTTTGAATGGATGTATTACATGTATTAACTCAAACTCATATGTTCTTGATTTGGGAATGGTGTGTTTGACAGGATGACCTGGGTGGGGTCAAAACGTGGGTGAGGTGAAACAAGAGATATAAGTAGCAGTTGGGAGGGTGTGTGTTTAGATCTTCAACTGAGATTTGATGTATATAAATAATAGACTATTTGGCGATCATGGAAAGGAGCAGGAGTGGATCTTGAGTTTTTAAGAGACGAAGATCGTAGCCACTTCACCACAATGACAGGATCAGAGTGCTGCCGGCAGAAACCGACAACAAGAAGAGAGAGGAGACATGAGGGGAAAGAGAAGTAATGCTGTAAAGACTTCAGGGACGGTGTTGCAATGTTAATCTTCTATTGAATGCCAAGACACATCAGCTTTGTTTTCCAAGTAGTGTCACGCATCGCACGCAGGAAACTACTCCCACTATCGTTTATCCCTTCTCAACGTGGCTGTTTCGCTTGTGGGGCTCCAAGGTAAAGAAGAGATTTGATGAGGTCTGGGAACTGGAGGCAGCCGGCTTGTCGGACGTCTAATTTTCAGTTGGTGTGCGGTTTTACGAGCCTGGCTGTTTACTTCATGGCCCTGATGTAAGCCTATTGTTTAGAGAGGGGAGAAACGGTGGCTTTCATCTCTTGCTCTATGTGGGCCAGCGGATAAAACAAGCAGGCCCTTTGTGGTGACATCATGGAGGGGCAAACTGGCTGAGATGGAGTTAACAAATGTTAATCATACAGTTTGTTCGTTGGTGGTAAAACACCATGACTCCACTAAAACACTACCTACAGTGGCCTGTAAATAAATAAGTGCTTAGTCGCAACACCAAAGAAGCAAACACGCTGTTGAGTCATTTTAAAGACTTGGATCAGCAAAATTACAAACTTAAGTACCCATTTAAAACATTTATTCTTTTCAATAAACAAAGCTGTCTTTAATCCTGGTTAGGAATCACATGTCGAGCTCTGATGTTAACAGATGCATTATGAAGCCTTTTCTCTTTTCTCCTCATGTTAGCGGGCTCATTATAGCCGGCGCTTACCGTTAAAGAACACATACAAAGATAGTTTCTTGAGGAAAGAGACATCACTCATGTGTTTATCAAATACATATTGTAAGTTAACCCACACTATTACCTCCAGTATTTGAAGAAAACAGCTTGTAGAGAATATGTTGTAAAGTCGATCAGGCTATTTCAATTTATCACACAGATATTTTATTATTTAATATCTTAAGCTGACCTTATTTTTAAGATTGAAGATACAGACATTGTTTCATGACATTACATTTAGCTGACGCTTTTATCCAAAGAGACTTACAATAAGTGCATTCGACCAAGAAGATACAAACTTATAGAAAACAGAATCATATAAGTACATCAGGTTTCATAGAGCCAAACCATTTTAAGTGCTACTCAACTGGCTTTAGATAACCAGTCCTTTATTAGTATATGAGTGCTTAATTAGTATATGAGTGCTTAGTTAGTATATGAGTGCTTAATTAGTATATGAGTGCTTAGTTAGTATATGAGTGCTTAGTTAGTATATGAGTGCTTAATTAGTATATGAGTGCTTAGTTAGTATATGAGTGCTTANTACAAACTTATAGAAAACAGAATCATATAAGTACATCAGGTTTCATAGAGCCAAACCATTTTAAGTGCTACTCAACTGGCTTTAGATAACCAGTCCTTTATTAGTATATAATGCTTAGTTAGTATATGAGTGCTTAGTTAGTATATGAGTGCTTAGTTAGTATATGAGTGCTTAGTTAGTATATGAGTGCTTAGTTAGTATATGAGTGCTTAGTTAGTATATGAGTGCTTAGTTAGTATATGAGTGCTTAATTAGTATATGAGTGCTTAGTTAGTATATGAGTGCTTAGTTAGTATGTCAGTGCTTAGTTAGTATATGAGTGCTTAGTTAGTATATACTTTTTTTTTTTTTTTTTTCTTTTTAGTTTCACCACCTTACATTCTCCAGCAAAACCTTGAGATATTTTAATGAATGAATATGAATGTTTATGTATCATCAAATCTCCACATCGCTGAAACTGAGTAATACCTGCTTCCCACATAATGGCTAAGTTCACTTCCCATGGTGCCTTGCAGTGTGTGTGAGGCAGAAACAAAGGGGGTGGACACATGCATCATACATGCCTTTGCAAAGCCAAAGAAAGCTTATTTCAGCTTTGTTTGTTTCCTTTGCCACAGTTGGACAGTGGTTTGATTAATGGGCCTTCAACCAGGACATGAAGTCCTCCTGGCAGCCTGTCAGGGCACCGCTCAGCACATGTGGGACACTGAGGGAAGGTGTGATGTAAATAAAACACTTATATATCGGGTGATTTGCTCAGCTTTTAGTCTTTTTTTTTTTTTAAAGTGGGTTCCGATGCTTTTAAGCCCCAAACACAATGTCAATGTCAACAGAAAGTTTGACCTGATATTTGTTGTGTTCGGTCGGGGTCTGACGGAGCTCTCGAGACTTTCAGTGTTCTGGATGATTGCTTACAGAACTGTTATTTTCTCTGCACCATAGGCTTTGTAATGGCAGTATAAAGTCAGAAAAGCATGTGGTACCAGTATTTCCCTTGTGTTTAAGTGTTCATATATTTAAATGGGAATTTTACAATAATTAGACATAAAAATCAGATTTGTTGTTGGACATTTTTGGGAGAGGACCACCGATGGAATCTTTCTGAATCACATTAACAACACTTCTTAAATCACCAAAGAGTAGAATATTGATTTTCTGAATTGCTTTTTGTGATCTAATATTTGTATACAGCAAATACAATCAGTGCTACACACTTGAAGTTACAGACTGATGGACTAAGCAAGCCAGGACAAAGATGTCTGGTCTCCATCTTACCTCCGGCTCCCCACAGTCGCACTCTTCTCCCTCCTCAACGTAGCCGTTGCCACACTTTTGTCCACCGTAGAGCACCTTGACCTCGGGCATGTTGTCCAGACACATGCCCACGCCTTTCTCCAGACTGGCAGCAAGGTCTTTCTTACTGCATGTACTGAACACCGTTGGAAAAGGATGCCTACAAGAAAAGTGGAAAAACAAAGTTGACAGAAATTAAGAGACATAGCTTTAAAGTCTTTATGGATTTCATGACATATAAATGTCACAGATTTGCCCTAGACACAGAAGGATCACTAGCAAAACGATCTGTAATAAAAGTGGATTCAAGCGTTCAGCTGAGCCAGTACATGAGCAGAGCTGCCACTGGTTCCTTTGTTCAATATTAGTATTTAATAGGGCTTTTCACACAAATGTAATGGTCTACTGACATTGTACAGTATAAGCTCCGGGTCAATAGATTTTCAATCCTACTCAATTCATAAACGGGCCATCAAATATCCAGAGAAACATTTTCCCTGGTACTTACATTTTCAAGAGGCACATCCTGGCAGCACACGGACAATTTAAGCCACTGACTGGAGGGAAGCGTGTGAGGAGGCGTTTGTTGGACGTGGATCACTTGTGTGTGTGCGAGCACATGTGTGTAGGTGGAACATTGATAAAAAAGCAAGACTGAAACCACATCATTTCTAACACATTAATTTCCCTCCCTGGTATCGCTTACCTGAAGGGCTGACTAATGTCTAATTTAGTGAGGAAAGAAATTGGATTTGGTATTGAAAATGGGAAAATGTTATGACTTGTAAAGATGAAACTGTGTGATAGGCCAATAACAGCTGTGAAGCCCGGGGGAATGGCCCTCCTGCTCGAGTGAGCTTCTGCAAGTCTAGGAACCAAGGACCAGAAATAAATAGGCAGAGAGATGGAGAGAGAAACACAAATAATATGGAGATGTGTCGGAGAAAAGAACAGAATAATAATACAGAGTGGGGACAGGAACAGAGGAAGAGACTGAGGCATGAGCAAAGGGATGGAAAAGCATCTATGCAGAAAAAAAAATAAGGAATACAATCATAAATAGAAAAAAAACATTTCAGATATTGTGTTGCTTAACCGGTTACAAATAGCAGTTTTATTCAAATTATTTCGAAGAAAGTGGTTGATTTGGGTTCATTCTAGCACACTGAATGAACAATGTAACTTTTAAAACCTTTGCTTAACCCTCTGAGGACTTTGTCCCCGCTTCGACGCCTCAAAATCAAATGAATACTTTGTATGACATTGTTTTATATGTTATATACTGTTTGTCCATTTTGTTTGCTTTTAAAAGGTTTCGAAACTTGAATGTTTTGGCATTGCCTTTAACAATAAACCCAACACACTGGAGGTATAATACAAAAAAATGCCACAGGACATACTCAACTACAACACACAGTAAAATAGGAATTCAACCATCTCTCTCCCTTGTGCTTCATGCCGGCTAACTAAAAAGCAGCATCACAAAGGAACTGACACAGAAAGCAGGCTTTAGGGTGCAAAATGAGTATCTCACAGCTACCACAGCCATAATGGGACTGAGCTTAGTTTCAAAAGGAGGATGTGGAGTGTTAGACAGCTATGGCTGGTGTTGGCAGACATGGCACAGCGAGAGGCGGCTGGCATCTGATACTTGAAAAGCTTGACTTCAGACAGAAATATGTCATACACGTACTTATGCAGCAAAAGACCAACTGGGGTCCTGAAACGCAACAGGGCGTGGAGACTGTCTGCAGAGCTCGCGGCTTGACAAGGCAGATTTGTGAAAACTCAACATTACACAGAATATGTTATGTGGAGCCTGGCGTTGGACAGAGGGGAACATTAGTGTGTGATGCTTTGCCTTTGGGGGATTTGGCTGATGTAACTGCATGGTTATTTCACTGTTGTTAGTTGACTATAGTGAAGCTCCTCCAGAGGGGACTGGAGATAACGTTAGAGGCATTTAATGCAAAGACATCAGCTTTTTCCCAACGAGAGCACATATCCAGAGAATATTTAACACAGAAAAAATCCTCTTCTAACGCCCACCCTGGGGTGAAAGTGTTGGGTCTTCACTCACACCTTTATGTGTCAGCTGCTTTCATCTGTCACTGACCAGAAGCCAATCCACCTGCCCTCGTCTGCTCCTTTGATCCTCCTCTTTGGGTTTTTGACCACCGTTACACAAACAGAATGAGAGCTTTGCTACCCTGTGCGTTGACACCCATGCAGAGAAATCAAGACTAAACCATGCACATCTAACCAAGTCCCTTTCAAATAGCATGGGCTGTCACTGATAACAAAACACAGGCATGCCTTGGGATCTGCACGAAGGGCTGAAATGCGTCTGTTCTCAATAAACTGGCATTAATGTTAAAAGTTCTGTGGAGATTTCTTTACTGAGAGAAATGTGGTTTCTTTAGACCAAGTTAGACCCAAATGGAAAGTCTTATGATGACACATAAGATAAATGTATGTTAGAATCAACAGATTATTACAAAGCGCTCTTGCTTTGGGATAACTCATTTGTGTGGACTGTCCACTGATTTATCTTCTAAAACACTGACCGTCTCTGACAAAAACACACTTTCTCTTCAGGGTTAACCTTTCTCTGCATATGTTGACTATCAATAAAATACTGTATTGTACAGCCCTCCTATTGGTTCCATGATTTAAAATAATGACAATATATACTGGTAAATGCCAAGGTCGAGTGAAGCCGAGACAAAAAACCAAAAAAGTAATGCAACATTACTAATTGGATTTTGAACGAGGGTAATGACATTTAAAGCCAATTAAACACAGCTATCTACAGGTGAGCCATTAGGACGTGCTCTGTCATTTATATGCTTGACGATTTAAAACAGAGGGCGCCTCGAGCGGCCGCGGCGGGAGCCAGGACATCCTTCCAAATGATCTATGTTTAAATAATGTCCAATGTGGCCAGTTACTGTGTATGAACAGGGCTTTGATAATTGCAGTTGACATCCCTCCGGGTAACAGGTGCCCGCTCCGTCCTGGTAATAAATTCAGTTTCTGCCTCATAAGGTGTCCAGGGATGATACAGGGATATGTTGCTTCTCCATCACTCGCTGCCTAATGCAGGTTTTTATGAGAAAGAGCAGATACGACGACGAGAGGCTAACTGTCCTGAAACCGATGAGAACAAATGCTTTGCAAGTGTTTTTGTGCCATTTGCTGAATGGCTGTATCTTTTATTTGGAGGATAGGAATACATTTAAATGAGCAGGAAAAGACAATATTGAATACGAGTTAATTAGGTATGCAATGCAGATGCTGAGTATGGAAGAATGGGGAGTGTTTAAGAGCAATAAGCAGTGCAGCTGTTAAACTGTGATATTTCATAAAACTGCCAAAACTGATCTTACCTTGGCAGAAAAATGTGTCTTTAATCATTTTAAGAAACTTTTTTAGGGTCTTAAATGTTTATTTAATGTATGTACGCAGTTCAATTGTGACAACCTTTTTTCTACACATAGATATATTTGAGTGCTGTGTTTTAAAGCAAAACTTCTGACTAAATATATAGAAAAACCCCAAAAACAACAACCATGTTCCCACCACCACGATAGGAAGTCACATTACAGCTAAAAACCCACAGAGAGACACACAATAAATCAGAATAAAAAATGTAGAAAAAGCAAAAATGTACAGATCTCAGTCTTCATTAGACCCATAAAGAAGGTGTGTGTTATTACAGCTGAGACCACACAGCTGCTCCACTGTTCAGGAAATTAGCGGAGCACAGAGTGTAGGTTTCCCTGGATAATATTAGCATAAAGCCCCGCTCCATGCAGGTGAAGTTTGCTGGGGTGGAACAAATTTCCCTGCACACAACCGTTAAACTAAATCCAATTAGTCAGCTCTTTTCTGACTGGTAATAATGTTTGGAAGGCAAATTTGTCGTTCACACTGAGACTAAAACACTGTTCATTATAATCTCATGTATGCTTTACAGCCTTAAACATCTGTTATACTGTAAACGTTTTTTTAATTGTCATTTATACTTTCCTAAGACGACATGGAGTAACTTTAGTTTGTGGGCAAAAAGACTCCACAGGCTCCCTTTAACCCTAACCCTTTTTTGAAAGTCAACAGACAAGGCAACACCGGAGGGGCAAATACCTTTTCTTGCCTCTTCAAACATCACTGAACGCAATTTGGAACAGAAGTAATTCTCTTTTTCTTCTCTTATTCTTATGGCCAGTAAGAAAGCAGAGCAGATGAAGTTAGATGCATGAACGCACATATTTCCTCTGATGGTATTGTTTTGGAAATCCATTAGCACCCAGAAATAAAACACACAAAGCTTTTAAAGAGTTTAAGCAATGATATA
Source organism: Notothenia coriiceps (assembly GCF_000735185.1). Taxonomy (NCBI): domain Eukaryota; kingdom Metazoa; phylum Chordata; class Actinopteri; order Perciformes; family Nototheniidae; genus Notothenia; species Notothenia coriiceps. The sequence continues at coordinate 249,548 of NW_011334620.1, forward strand.
ATGAAGTAATATAATGCTATAATGCATTCCGTAGTTGTGGATCATTTACCTCAAAACAGAAATTAGGGAAGAATGAACAATCTCTCAAATGAGTTAGAAAAGTAATTCAGTATGTTTACTAAAAACAAAGCTCTAATTGTTTCTGTAGACTGGATGTTTAGTTGGCATTAGGTTCTCCACCAACCATAACAAAGGTTATGTTTGCATTCAGTGTTAATCAAAGCTTCCGGTCTCTTTCTTCCCTGTCGTTGTGGCTGCTTCATCTTGACACACACACACTTTGATTTCGACACTAAATGTACTGTGGACAACTCTAAATCAGATTTTGACAAAAGTAGAACTGTGGATAGGATCGTTGAACAAAAAAAAAAAGGAAATGAAATAAACAAAACGATTGAAAAGCAGAAGAAATAACCTTCTTGGAACATATAACCTGTTAGCACAAAGTGAAATGGGCTGCTAATAAAGAGTTTAAGGGAAGCTCAAGACTCACCCTGCCTCCTACATGCCCCCATCTTCTAAATCCTAAACCGCCTGTTTGTCATTCAGCCTTCCTGTAATAATAATCTACCAAAGCCCTCACATTATACAGAGATACAGTCTCTTGTGTGCCAAGGAGCTTTGCCCAGATCTAGAGCCATATTTGCAGTACAGATGATTCCCGTCAGTTTGATCATCTGCACACGTGAGGCCAGAGGGTTCAGAGGAGGAGGAACACACACATTGGTCACATGAGGGCTCTTATATTTGCAGTCTCTCTGACTGACATCAAGCTGTCTCTACCGCTCTCTAAGCTGCTCTACTGACTGACATGCATTTAGTCCAAGCTAAGCAGGAGAGACATGTCTGACCTTTTGGTAAATGTTAGGCTGCAACACTGGCAGGAGCCTTTGGTGATTAAATATGATGAAAAACAGAAGCAAAACACATGCTTCATTTACTGAGAACATTTACCCACCAGCAAGCTAGCTTTCTGTTTTCCTCCTGTCCTCTGCAGAATGTCTTCAGATAATGACATTACGTACCTTTTCACCTCAATTGCACTGTCGATTCGGCAGAGGAAAAACAACAAACGCAAGCTATTTCATAATGTGTTGACAAACAATTCACCTCCTTGGCCTCAAGGTCCATCCCCGGCTGCCTGTTGGGTTTCACCTCTCTCCCAGGTAACACGTATAAACACAAGAAAATACGTTTGAGCTTTCTCCCCACGTTCACCTGACGCAACTCTTAGCTCAACTTCTAAAAGACATCCCCACTTCAATATGACCAACTTTGTTTCGCTCATCCATCCCTCAAATGTTCATTCTTTGTTATGACACAAATCTCTCGTGGCCATACTTCAGGGCTCGTACGCCTTCCATAGACGTCCGTGTGTACCCAAACAATTACTTCATTGTCATCTTCCTGTTTGTCTCCTACTTCAACCTCCTTGTGTTTCTCCCTCTGCTTTACTACGGAGGGGGATACAAGAGAAAATAAGGAGTGCTTCCTTGCTCCGCGTGTGTATCCAGGCATAAAGCCCCTCTCTGCGGATCCCTCTCCGTGTGCCCTGGCTTTGATTGCAGCTGGCAGCGTCACTGATAATCTCGTCATTTAGATGCAACCTGTCCTCTCCTCCATTAGCAAGTCTAAGATGGGAATATTCCAAACGCATAGTCGAATGAACGGCACTGCTTTACAAAGATGTGTTTTATCATTCAGGAGGCATCTTGGTATAGGGTCAGAGGAGGTTGCTAGTATATATACAAAATGAACTATACTGTGAGGAGAAAATGAGTTCGAGATAGGTTTGTAACATTTTTGGGATTTGTCAACAGGAAACGGTGAAGTCGGGCAGACAGTTCAGGAAATTCAATTAGGGAGATAACCAGCTAAAGTGAACTTGGGTAAAGTCATTTTAATCTTTCAAGCTGCACATGTTCCCATGATATCATCTAGACAACAACATTGTCTAGACAACACAGTGGATATCAAACATCAAAACAAACACACGCATGATCATTATTATAAAAGCAATATAAGTCTAACTTTTGGAAGAGGTCAAATAAGCTATTATCACAATATTGCAAAGCATTATGGGAAGAATGGCCTTGTTTTATGCATCAGGCATATCCAGAGCGACGTAACCACTCATTTGCAGTTGTGTTTGGGGCCAACTGACGAATGTAAGTCCAATATTCACTTTTCTTTAAGCTCTGTTTTAATCTTAACCGACTCGTGAAGTAATGATCCTTCTCTTTAGCTGTTTAATGCTCTAGTTGCCTGTTGGAGCTGAACAGGTGCCAGCTTTTTGTAAGGAAAACAGGTGCCTGAAATAATGAAAGCTGTTATGGAGCGCTAGAGCTAAATAATCAGCAGAGACGCTTAAATAGTTCATAGATTCACGGTTCAACATGTTGACAAAGGACTAAAGTAAAACATTAGCTGCTAGCTAACAACACATTTTACAAAAAACTATATAAAAATAGGGACCAAGTTCACATTACACATATTCTTCAAACAAAATGCGTCAATCCAATAATCTAGTTGGCACACATGGAAGCTGTGATCCTATACGATTGCTTTCTTTGTATCATGTTGATTCTTTATATAGTGATTGTATTGTGTTGGTTGTTCTTTACACACAACATCGATTGCATCTATGTTCATTTGCTCTTCCTGAGGTTTCTTTCATGTTTTCCTAACTCTCATCAGTTTTGAGGGTCTAAGAACACAGAGAGTTGTATGTATGCCTTACTGATTAAAAAGCACCATGAGGCAAACTAGATTTGTAATATTGGGATATATAAAATAAATTGAATCGACTAGGATTCTTTGAAAGATCAACCCCATCATAAAAGCCAATGAGTACCAACTTTCAGCAAGCAATGGTCGATGCACAGATAAAATATTGATAATTAAAAAGAAGGAGAACATTGCCAGGGAAAATGTCAGCATCCCACTGTGTATTGATTTCAAACTCTACTGAGCAAATGGAGGAGCGAGTTTCAGAAAGTAAAGGTCGTCCCTCTCAACTTTTAATGTGCCTGATCTGATAATTAGATTGCAGTATGCACTGGGCTTTGTAAACAAACTCTGGTGTAAATAATGGAATAACAAGGTGACTAACTTCCACCCATTTAGATCATGTAGTTCATTATAATTTAAAATCTTTGAGCAGTCATCATGTCATTACGCTGAGTGCATATGTAAAAACCGCAGTGCATAAATCCAGTGGTGTTATTTGCTGAGATAAATGTTGTATTAGGAGACGAGCGGGATGAGCTCACTGTTGCCAGCGGCTGCACTGACATGCACTCTTTTAGAAAGCCCCTCCCCTCCCTCTTTTCTATTTGTGTAGTAAAAGGTTATTCAAGTTTTTCTGGGACATAGTAAGATACATTATTTATGTGTTTCTCTGTGCACTAACTATGTGGCTTTTTTGAAGGATGACCAGTGTGCGAAAAAGTACACGTCCCACCGTCCGGGACGTGTTATTTACAATATCGGACAAGTAGATCTTTCAATTGACTTGTCCGGCGGACAAGTGACGTTTTTCGCCCTGATTTATTGACAAATTATTGATAAATTCAGTTTACAAAAGGCAGAACTCATTTGCAAATTGTACATGTCCGCCATTGTTCGTTTAGAAATGTTAGTTTCGGTTCTGCTTGTCGATTCCTAAGGAAATGCATCTCGCCGCTTTCTGTACAGTTAGACGGGGCGGGGCGGAGCGGGGCAGGGGGGGAAGTGTAGCACAGTGGCATTCTCAAACTGCACCACTTAGAACTAACTAAACAATGCAGAGATTATTTTTATATAATTGTATTCAATAACCGTAAGAAATTAAACAGTATGAAGTGATTTGTAAATAGGAATACAGATTTGACTTAATGTTTTCATAAATATATTTTTCTCCCAGTTTGTCATGGGACTTATTTTTACCCTCTCAAAGAACCGGAATCGAGAACCGAAAATAACCGGAATCGAAAAGCAGAACCGGAATCGTTAAAATCCAAACGATACCCAACCCTATGTGTGATGCAGTAAAATCTTACCGCTCACTTACGTTAGCGGTGTCGTAAAAACCGTGGGAAAATGTAAAATACGATGGCGAAGAAGAAGATTCCAGTGGCCCCAATTTTTGTCCATTCTGGACAAGTGAAAAATGTATTCGGACAAGTAAATTGCCAAACTCACTTGTCCATGGAAAAGTACTCTCTAAAAATTTTTTCTCACACTGATGACCTCATAGACCACTCACGGTTTTCTTCTTCTGTGTCTCTGCTGATTTCTTAACATAATTGAAGCCTATATCTACTTTGAATTCAAAGTTGAATGATAATAGTCACAGCGTGTGTTACTTAATTCAAAGGAACATTGATTGTATTGTACCTGCGTAATGTGATGAACTCAAGCACAGCCTCTCAGACCTATAAAGTGTAATTCTGACTACAAATACCTGTGTTTACCTTTTTTAGCATTTCTACACATTTTCCCTCTTGTGTTATTATGTCTTTCATCCATACATCTTAGAAGTAGGGGACACATTTAGACTAGGGATAATGTTGTTTTTTGTGTGGTGGGTGGGCCATTGAGAGAATTTTCGTTGATTTGTATTTTAAAAACTCAATAAAATATTTGAACAACAACAGTAGCTGTGCATTTTAGCCTTCAGTCCTCGTCTTCCTCGCAGTGTTGTGGAGTTTATCCTGAACACATTTGTCTGCGGCTTGTGGGACTCACCATCAGACAAGACTGGCACCGGACCAAGAGTGAAATCTGGTATTGCACTCTGGGTTCTCCTTATCTGTTTGCTGTTTACTAACATTCACAGAGTCCATCACTCGCAGCAGCAGTGTTATCTCAGCAACCCAGGCAACACAAGTGGAATTCAAAAGCAGCTGCTTTAGTCTCAGGCCAAACTGTATGTGTGTGTGTGTGTGTGTGTGTGTGTGTGTGTGTGTGTGTGTGTGTGTGTGTGTGTGTGTGTGTGTGTGATTCCTCTCAAACAACACATAAACAATGAAGAGTGATCCAACCTGTGCAGCTCACTGTGGGATATTTAATCACTTGTTTTTGACTATTCAAGTTAATAGAATGTTGGACTGATAAACATTTGAATCCAGAATTTGTGCGAAGCAAGGTTTTAAAAGGGTAATTGGTGCTAAAGCAGTGCACCCACACACAGACAAACAGCCTAAATCCCTAACTGTAAACCTGTCTGAAATATGACAGTGTGCGGCAAAGGACATTTAATACGAATTTTGCAACAGACTACATCTATCTCAACAAGTCCAGCAGGAAAACGTGTGTCTTCCATTTTTATTGTAAAGCCTAAATCATAAGGCAAAGAATCTAAGCTATACAATTGTTAAGAAAAGGATCACCAAAAGTGCTCACCCTGTGGAGGGGGTCATGATGCAGCCCCCGCGGTCAACGGTCATCCTGCAGCCACAGCCGCGCTCTGGCGTGTCGTGGTTCATCCCAAAATTGTGTCCAAGCTCGTGTGCCAAAGTCACGGCTGCACCCAGCGGGTTCTCAGAGTGATCCTGCAGTGGGAAAAAAACCAGACACCCCACAACATGAGAACGTTTGACTTATGTGTAATTGTGTATGTTTGACTCTGCATGAAGTGCTTTGAGTAAAAACCGAAGTGCACCGTCACTCAAGAAGAAAAGAGGGAAGTGAAGTGACTGTTTGAGGAAGACCATTTTCAAGCTGAAGATTACCCAAACAGTTCAGTAACTGTAACACCTTCCCCCTCACCCTTCTTCTATGACTTATTCTGCTCACGGAGTCCTGAATTCATCTGCGACTCCATTACCCCTGCAGACCCAATCATAATATAGTGAAGACAGCTACAGTAAGCTCCATAAACCTAGCGCTGCATGACTGGCACTGCATGGATACGCGGGAACACTGCCCTTCACGAGGCAGACAGAGGCAGAGAATGGCATTTGAATGGGTGACTGAGCAATAAAGTCAATGTAGCTCTGTAAATAATGTATGTATGCCAAGGTGAGACAGGTGGAGATTAATGACACACTGACAGTATCCTATCCAGTTCCAATGGTGTTGTCTTGATGTAATGATCTTTCTGCGTCATTAAGCTTAATTCTGCAGTTTGAACTAATTCAATTACGTGAATTAATTAAGAGGTACACACAGTTGCTGTTAAAGTTTTAGGACATTCGATGTCCTTCATGTAATGCAAAACAGTAGAACACTGTTTAATAGACCTAAATCAATCTTTATCATTTCCGTGTGATTTTGGATGTGTTTCCCACAATGATAGCGGAAAAGTTTGACAATTTAGATTAGAAGATCAGTACCAATCATATGTATACACGGTACATATAAACATGGAGCAGTTGATTATCTTAATCAATGCATTGACATTGACTCAGGTTTGCAACCCAGAGAAGCATCTTCCAGCCTTAAGTTAAAACAGATGATACTGTATAATTGTGTTAGTCATATATTTAACAAAGCTAATTAATGATTATGACAATGATGAACCATGGCTACATCAACATCTATCAAGGGGACAGTGGCAGGAGAGCAAAACCACATTTTCCATTGAGACAAGTCTTCAGCACCATCCTCCGATCTTGACAAAAATACTCTCCAGTTCTTATTTTTCCTTCAACCCTTTGGTTTGAACAGAATTTCCTCACTTGACAAGATGGATATTCGTGTGATGTTATCCAGCTGCCGTTTTCAAATCTGGCAACCCCTTAGAAATAGGTCACCCACGTAGCTACTGTATATATCTCACTGTGGTATTCAAATGTTCTCAACATGAGAAATGTACATGTGGAAATCACATGCTTCCTTTGAAGGAAGGGTCATGTGTCAAAGTTGAGGGCAAGCAAATCTATTTACTGCTCTGATTACAGAGCAGTAAATAGATTTGATGTGGAGCTGCACCCCGCATTTTAACAAAAAGGATGGGAAAACTTTCCTTGGCTTCTGTCATGTTGATCAGTGTGTGTGTGTGTGTGTGTGTGTGTGTGTGTGTGTGTGTGTGTGTGTGTGTGTGTGTGTGTGTGTGTGTATGTGTGCGCGAGCAATTCATAGTTGAGTGCTTCCACACAAAAAGGTGTGATATCAACAAAAATGGATGAAACTCTTGGAAGTGAATTCTTTGAAGGCGCTCTGAGCTATCGTTGTGATGGTGAGAATCTGATAGTGTTTGTTGCAAAAAGAATGCTCTGATAGTCTTTCTGATATCTTTTCTAGCAACTCCCGGAACAGCGCACCATATAAAGAACGTGATAGTGCCAGCTGCCACAGTTTAAACCTAACCATTCTCATATAAAGACTCTTGTGAGTTTAATGGAAAACAATAAATCACATTATGGTGTTTAAACTGAGAAAACATGTGGGCCAAATAAAAGATTTGAGGCTGATTAACACACATGGTTGTGTATGGTTGGAGAAATGGTTCATCTCATCTGGAAGCCCTCTAACTGGTTAAAGTGCCCTTTAATCTCTGTCCAAACCATCTGCCATGTGTAAGTAATGGGGAAGACAAACATCTGGAGATGCCTTAGAGCAGCCACGGCCAGCAGAAAACATATCTATTAATGGGGGAAACACATCTGGGCTGGGGAGTAATAGCATTGGGCTAATTTCCACTTTGTGATTTGGCATGTGTGTCAAGTGGAGGCAGTGGAACCCAACAGGCTCCTCAAGCTAATTTACTATGTGCAATTATTTAGTGTACCACGGGTTATGCACAGCTTTGTGTTTAGATACAATTCAAATCTCTGCACTAAGAGCTGGTATAAACAAGTTATCACTTCTCATTAAAATGCGTATGTGGCTTTGGGCCGTATTATGCTAGATTTCAAGTTCATATTTGTATTCTGTGCCTCTACTGTGACATGTTCACATGCTTTAATGTTCAAACAAAGTTATTTATTTGTCTCATACGGCCTGTGCTGCAGCACCTCTTTTCACCCTCGATCTGAAACCAGAGCCCAGTCTCCTCTGATTGGTTAGCTGGCCAACTCTGTTGTGATTGGTCAACCGCTTAGAGATGCCCCGCCCCTTAGCCTATCACGTATTATGTGGTGGAGCACTAGTCAATAGAAGTTCTAGTGTTACATAGTTATGTAATTGTGTTATAGAACAAAGGAGTCCAAACGTCCTCTGGAGGGAACTTTGCGATTTAACCTTTTCAAGGGAAAACCCCAAAAGGCATACATGTATAAGGCCTCTTTAAACGTTGTTACATTTGATTTACCTAAAGATGCCACAGGGAAGCCTGATTGAATGATAGCAAGACTTCAGCTGACATTGAAAAGGGAGTGCTATCTGCAGTCCAATTCCTTTGTGTGCACGTGGGTGTTTGTGGTAAAAAATGAGGACATGAATGTTGACAGAGTGCCAACAAAAATATCATAATGTTTCAAATCACGTCTTCTTGCCAGCAAACAACGAACACCTTTTCTGTGGAAATCATGTCTGGATTGTGTTAGCGTGCTGAATGGGAACAATGTCCACTCTGATAACATCTGGCTTCACAGAGGAAGAGCAGTGTGGGAGCAGCAAGGAGGTTTAATGCTCACCATGACAATGCCTCCAGACTGCTCAGCCGTGCACATGCTCATGATGGGCGCCATGCCAATGGTGGTGCCCTGGAAGTAAACCCCGCTGCAAGCGACAGAAGTAGGAAAAAGAAGAGATAATATTTTATTAGGAGGAAAGTGCTCAGGTCTTTATGGATATACAAGCTGTTAAGTGTTTGCATTTTGTGCATTTCTGCATTTGACCTCCAACATTGTCTCCCTTGTACAATTTTTTGCATCTTGCATCTTATGTTTGTATTTGTTATGCACTATCTTTAATTATTTTTGTATCCAAGTATGTTGTTACCCACAAAGCGTCAATTAAATAATACAGCGGATTTTCCAATCATGATTAGAATAATTTTCAGGTTCAGATGTAGTGTATCGCCTTAGTTTGTCAATACAATAGTTTTAAAACAACGATAACAGGTGACAGCTAACAGGGATCCATATAAACTACATTCTTTCCAGAATGCTACAAGAATGAACTTTCAAAAACGTGATTTACATAACAGTGAAATAAATGAGTGACTAGCTGTCAGTGTAATAATCCACGCTATCCTCTGGGAAATAGTCTGCACTAATGTAAAGAAAAAGCACATCTGTAGTTAATGGCCCGGTAAGGATCTGTTTTCGTTTGTACCAATACGGTCTCTTGTTTTTGATTTCTTCATTTGAAATAAAAATCCACCTGATGAGCTGAGCGTTGTCGTGAGGTTTCTGGGGCAGCAGTTTGACTTTCCTCCAATCCAGGAACTCGTGCAGAGTGTTGAAGGGATCCTGGGTGACGGGACATTTGTCAGAGTCACTCCACACCTCCAGACCCACCAGGGCCACCCGGATGTTCAGGGCTCTGTAGAACTGTTAGCAGGGAGAGTCAGTGTGGACATAAGGCCAGGTGATGCTAACAGCTTAGATTTTCAAAAAGGAGCTTGAGGCACTGTTACCGTGGTTACTCTATCTCGCTGCTATAAATGAATAATACGCTAATGTGTGCATTAGTGAAAGCTTTTCTTTTCATGTTTTTCAAATGATCAGAGCACATCTTTTCCATGTCTCTATGTTCTCTCCAGTAAGTCCATTCGTCTATGGCAGAGATTTTATACAGACTAAAAGCAGCTGTTTTAATGGAACATTAATATCTCACAGTCATCCCATTAATCTCCTCTGCCAGCAGTATTTCTATTTCAGAAAGGGATTTATCCCCCCTGTGCAAAAGGAAGAGGATGTTGTACCTTGTCCACGTAATTGGCTATCTCTGCCAGTCTTTGTTTCACCTTCTCAACGTCCCTCCCCTGTTTCTGAAACTGAAATCAAAATAAAATGTAATCAGTGTTAGCGAGAATTTGAGAAGAAAGCAACATGGATTATACCGTAATTACAGTAATTTTCACAACTAAAAAGCTTGAACAAATACCAGCAAAAGGAAATATGTTTCTCTGAGTGTGAGGCAGCTTGTCAAGCTGTGACCATCTGGATCTAGAAAAATCTCCCAGTGTTAGAGAGACAAATGGCACGGCCGCAGGGAGCAGGTATATTGGCAGATCTGACAGCCTGCAAAGCTTTTGATCCAAAATGCAGACTTGCTGTTTCCACCTGCATTGGTGCTGGACTCAGATCTTAGCCGACAACCTACACAACCTACTTGATCCCTTTTTTTCCATTCAGGTCAGAGGCGTTGGCAGAGTGTTGCCCAGGAGGAAACCCCACATTGAGCTCGTCAGTGCTTAGGGGAGACTCTTCTGTATCCACAAGGCTTTTTCCTGTTTCCTGTCTGGTCTGCTGGGGAATCTTTCAGCACTTCCTGTCAAAACTGAGCCTCTGCCACGAGACCACACTGACCTAATTCCACAGCCCCAAAGGGAGCTGCTCTAGTGTTTCTACAGCTTACCCTGCTTTTCTCTGCTTAAATCGTGAAGGGTTGTGTGTTTGGTTGTTTTTGTGAATGGATATGGAAAGATAGGCGCATTACCTCTCTGTTGTCTGCAACAATGATCAGCTCAACGTACTTAGTTGTCTTCTGAGTATGCCTTTTATGCTGAGGTAAAAACAGAGATGCTGCAGGTTAGAAATGTTTTGACATTTTAAGAAAAGAAACAGTGGCACACATTAGAAGCACAATTGACTATGTAGCACTTCCTGTGGGTTTACATTTAAAGGATTTCGATAAACCCTCTCAAGCCATGAGCTGGTGGTAGTAGATACATTTCCTTACGTTTTTTCCCCCGTTACCATTCTTCCTGCTAGCTAAGTTAAGCTAATGGCTGCTAGTTGTTGCTACATTTTGCATACAGATATTAGAGGGATATCAGCTATTGTATTTAATAAAAGTTAAAAGTTAAAGTTACCCAAAAAGTAGCAACAACCCGCTCAGAAATGTTATGTATTATCATTGCATAGTTCTTAAAAAGTATATGACACTAAAAGAATTACGGTATATATAACCTTCACTAATCTATTTTAGAGCTGATGCTTTTCTTAAATTTGCAATGCCTATATATCACTCAGAATGATATATAGGCATCATCAGCTATATATCACTCAGGGGTAATTAGGTACTGTAAGTTGTTAAGCTTCACTTCCTGACTTACATTGGGTTTTTGATGCCTAGGAATAGTAGCAGATGGATGCTGCACCTGCTTCGTGAAAATCATTGGCCAAACTTGCATGGGCTCTTGACTTTGGGCTCTAAGCTCAGATAAAATGTGTAAAGCCCACCCTCTGGGAACTTATCCAAACTGCTATGCTTGCCAGTTTGCTGATCTTTGGTCAAACGCCCATTTATCTTTCATTAAGTAAATGTAAGTCTTGTCGTTTAGAAATGTTTGACAATGAAATATGACAAAAAATCAGCTTGAATTGATGACGGTATAGCTTTGAACTGTTGCTTCAATACAAATGTTGTGATAAAAAAAAAACATAACACTAGTCTCACCCTCGTGTGGAAGGATTGAAAGGGACTTTTGATGTGGTTTTCAGGGGCAACAGAGGACATGTTGAAGCCGTGGCCGCAGGCTCCTTGGGTCAGTGCGAGCTCTTCCACTCGGTAGATGAAGTGAGCACCGTTGTCATGTCCAGGCTTTGGCTCAATGATAAATGTCTTGTTTTCAAGTGCGATGAAGCCCCTGCAGAGACAGCAATGCAATATGAAAACAGAGCATCAAAGCAGAAAGCAATCCCTCACATGCAGACTTTGACTGACTGTGGCACTCTCTGATGGAAAATCTTACAACTAAGGTAGCACTTTCTTTCTCTACAGGCCCACTTTTACTGAAGCAAAACTATAAAATATTTATTCTTTTTTTTGGCAAAGGGGCCAAGCAACACAGAGCTTTGTTACCATTAGAACTTCTAATGTGGTAATGCACCTCTGATCCATAATAATCATAACGTGTTAGTACCTTTAATGTTCTTTGTCATTAGCTGTAATTGCATGACAAAATGTCAAAATAAACATTCACCGTTATCACAAATGTTTAATTATGCAGGAAATGACATTGTGTGTCTTAAAGCTTTCTGCTGATGGCCAAATCTCAAATATTCCAATCGTTGTCGGTCATTAGCAACAGCAGGAAGCCAATTACTGCCAAAGTGAGTGCAGATATTTACTGAGAGCCTCTGTGGACAAAGACAATGAGGTGTGACATTTTCTCCCGTTCCTGCGGGTCACACACAAACTTACTGACAGCGCGCTTAAGGGGCTTAAGAGTGATGTGCTAATGTGCCGAGTGACTTCAGTAAATATAAACATTGCAGTGGCAAATAGCACTTAAAGGGCAATGTTGAGATGCTCCGTGAATACAAAATGACGGTTATGTTTCTTACCGAAGGCCTGAGCAGGTGCTGAGGGTGACATCAGAGTTTGGATGCGTCTGCACTTCCCCATGGTAGTAGCAGTTATTCTAAAACAGTCAGAAATTATTTATTTAAAAGGGTTTACATGATGTGGATGACATCCTTTTATCGAAAGAAGGCTCCAACCACTGGATAACGTAATTAATGATTTACAGTATTATAAAAAAGCAGTTTGTTTCAGTCTGTTCTCCTGTCTCTTCCCGTACATTTTTAAATAAATGCAACCAACACAGTTGAATAGAAAAGCAGCAGAACTGACACGGATGGGAAGTGACAGTAAAGTGGGAATTGTTTTGTCTTCATTATTCCACCAGAGTGGTCTTGTGGAAGGAAATGGGGACATTTAAGGCTACTCCTCAGACACCGTGAAACACTGTTGTCTGAGCACAAGGAGAGCAGAGGAAGTGACTCTCTTTAAGAGGGAAGACAGACCTCCATTTACTGTCTCGCAGCTCTCCAGCCTTCTTATATCAGCTGTCACTAGTACTCACTACCCTGACCATTTCTCATCCCTTATATTTAACTGAACAAGGGAATACCCTAATTTTCGGACTATAAGGCGCACCTGAATATAAGCCGCAGCAGCTAAATTGAATGATGTGTACATATATAAGCCGCACTGGACTATAAGCCGCAGGTGTTTTAATGTTTAATTACCATATGTAAGGTTCGTGCACAGAGGGGATTGTCGGGAAAGAGATGGCTGTTTGAGGAAGCTCCCATTTATTAACATTTCAACAAACCAGTTGCATATTTGCATAACGTATTCAAGTGTTACCATTTAGTGCAATAGTAGCTACAGAACATGTACTGTGCTGTGTAAACTGTACTGTATCACAAAGCGTTTCAGACACACAAACTTTTCAACTTTCAAACTTAAACGGTGCGCTCCCAGCACACGTACCGGCAGTGATCTACAGCAGTGGTTTTCAACCAGTGGTACGGGGACAAACTGTCTCGCTCTCGTAATGTCTGTCTGTCTTGCTCTCGTTCTGTCTCTCGTACCACTCTCGGTTCCACTTTTACTTTTGCGCGCTACCTGTCTCACTCTTTTCCGGCCTCCAGCTTTTCCTTCTGGAGCCCGCCGCTTAAAGTTGGGGGTCCGCGGACCGGCCATAGAGCCCATAGAGTTAAAGGTGGTGGACTGTAACCTGTAAAATCCATAGATTTAGGAGGTCCCCTAGTGGCTGTTAGCTGTAAAAATCCATAGATTAGCCGCACCGTTATATAAGCCGCAGCGTCGAAAAATGGGAAAAAAGGCGCGGCTTATAGTCCGAAAATTGCGGTACTTTAGAGCAATGCTTTTGGATAAAACTGTAATTTCCTACAATTTCTGTTTGTCAAGTACAGTACTGAGTCAGGTGGTGATGAAATTAAGATGCATTACATTAAGTGTAAAAATAGAGCAACTACAAAGACTCTGTTCTTCAGCGTAGCTCGACCTAGATTAGTTCACCTTCCAGAGAGGAAACATCAGGCGGGGATAGTGATAGTCTATCCTCAGTGTCTGTGACTTTGAAAGTAGCTAAATGCATTCAAAGACAAATATTTAGACATAAGCATTTTTTGATTTCCTAAAGCTTTTAAAGCAGAATAGAGAAGGAATACATCTTGGTTATTAACGCTGTAAAATCCAGATATCCAGGTTTTTTTTTCATCTTGAGTGGCTTTAAGGTTAGAAAAAACTATTTTTAGGTTTATTAAGTGTTTTGACATGTTTTCTAAAAGAAGAGCTGCACAGTTATATTCCAATGAATTATTGTTGTTTCTTTTATATGGAGTTAATATGCAATACACTTATTTTCAGTGCCGCCTGATTAACACAAAGCTGACGACTGAATTTAGTGACAGCCGGTCCTGAAAGTGTGCAGCCGCACGAGGCTAATCAAAGACAAACCAGTGTTTGTACTGTACTTGACAGGCTGATGCAATAGATGTCACATATTTCCACTCAAAATTAAAGGTGAGAGAGAGAGAGTGGAAAACACTGAATTACTTTGCAGGAAATAGACTTGTCAGTTATTTTTTTATTACCAAATATTATTCATCCAAGAGAGACTGTAAACTTTGTTAAAAAAGAGGAGGGAATGATTTCAAGTCACCAATCCCTGGTTTATGAAGAAGACACAAAGGCTTTCTTTCCTCCATAATGGCTGCTAAAATGTCCTTTTGTTGTCATGCAGGGACATCTTATTTCTACTTCAACTTGTGGAGGGAAAAGACCTTATTCATATAATGAAGAATCGATTCTGCCACAGTGAGTGTCCTTGATACATACTTAGAGTTTAAAAGGAACATCAGGCTCTCCTAAATGTCCAAAAGTATGGAATAGAAAGTAAGAAAGGACTCAGGAATATGTCAGCTGCTGAAAGGGGATTCAATAATAACATCCTGATGGCTAACGAACAACCAGCATAACACACAGCTTATCATCATGTAAGCCACATCATTGATGTCCTTTTGAATACATACAAAACAAATAATATTTAAACAATCTATTTATTTTCAATCCTGAATTAGATGTTTTAACTAATGCAAAAGGTACAGAGATGATTATCGTTTGTAACAGTTATATTCCATGATTTAAAAAACCCATCTGTCTATGTGATCACTTTTAAGGGTCAGTTTTTACAGCATGCCTGCAGAGCACCGTCAACTCAACCATAAAAGTCAGAAGCACTGGAGGGCCACCGTACCGTGAAGTTGTGAGCACCGGTGACTGCTCTTCCATCCTCCCGGTAATGTGTCTCAGTGTAATGGCTTGTAAATAGACCCCTAAGAAGAGAGCAAAAAAAGACATGTCAGACAACCAGGTAATTTTTCAACTGAAAAAAATAATCTGTATTTTAAGACTCCTAAGAAAACTCGACCCTTGGTTGACGATGTATGTAGATTCAGTGTTGCTTGTTAGGATTTAGGGGATAATGTGGAATAAGGTGCTCAGTATTCTGAGGCTAGGAAAGACTTTCATTTCTGAGAATGTATTAGGCAATCTGTATGTGTATGTGCTTGAATCCCCTGGCATTCAGCATGACTCGGTGGAATCCCTGCTGAAATAATTATTTTCTTCATGTGTGTTTCTGTGCGTATGTGTCTGTGGGCATATTTTAAACTCTGTGTGTGTGTGTGTGTGTGTGTGTGTGGGGGTTTTCCTCCTAGGGCCATGAGCAGATGGACACAGTGAGCCCCACCCCAAACATTGGCAAAGGAGCATCAGGAACACCCATCTGATGCAGCTGCATAATCACACTGACACCAGGAAAGGATGATCTCAAGATGTGTGTGTGTGTGTGTGTGTGTGTGTGTGTGTGTGTGTGTGTGTGTGTGTGTGTGTGTGTGTGTGTGTGTGTGTGTGTGTGTGTGTAGCAGAATTTAAAAAGAGAGAGTGGAAAGTAGCAGGTAAAGAGTTAATAGCAAGTGAAAACATGCAGGAAAGTGACATTAAGTCTGTGAGTGACTTGATTTATTTCCAGATTTAAAAAAACTAAACGCATTATGGACCAAAGGTGAATTTAATGCAACAAAAGATACAAAAACAAAAAGTCAACTTGACTTTTTCCTGCAGAAAACATGGGATTCATGAAGAAAGAAGAAGATATACAAACTGGAACACACTGTGTGTCCAGTTCACAGCGGAGTTCCTTCATATCCCACAACGCCCTGCCATCCCACACAGCTTGCATGGACCAACAAACTGAATTAGTTGGGATCGGATAAAGCCAATAATATACTTTTTTGCATACTTCAGGACTTATTTTATACATAGGTCTGTACATTCACATTTTTTATGAGCTGTTTAAAAAAGAATTAATCCTCGATGGCCCGAGCCTGAACACATTTAACTTAATTAAATACTTATTATCGCTTTAATGTGCCTTATCACACCATTACCAAGCTCTAAAACAAATCTGATAAGCCACAGGCCAGTAATCACTTTAAAGAGGCCAGCATGTCTCATTATAAATGGATGACACATGAGTGGGTGGTGTGTGCTTAATGAAAATCCCTAAATATGTTTCTTTATGTTGACTTGCAAAGGTGGACTGCTACTTCCATAAAACAACTACACAACACAATGATGTTTGGTTGAAAAGAGGATCAATTCAAAATGCTCTAATACAGGATGTGTTGGCCGTAAAGATAGGATTTGTGGTAATTCCCAGAAAAAGCTCACATGCTGTACTTTGGAGGCATGTTTGGTAGAGCCAGCTTAGGGCAGCGTGGCTTTGATACTACGACACATACTGTAGTAAAGCTGCAGGTTTTACACGATGAAATCTGCTTCTAATCAACTGCTTGGCAAGAGGACATCGTTTATGAGGCCATCAATGTTTACTGTGTGTTTGAAAAGAGTTTCCTTCAACCTTGCTGGTTACCTTTCAGCTCCTTGCATCCTAAACAGCTGAACATGACCCTGCTGGTGATCAAATGCCCTTGCTTCTCAAATATCTGCCGCTTTTTCACTGACCCAGTATATGAAATGTAATCTGAGCTGTTGGACGGACTACAAACCTTTAATAAACATACTCCTGGGCATATGTGTATTCAATACTGTCTCCTGGGCATATGTGTATTCAAAACAAGATTTGACATTTGCGTTGAGAGAAGATGGAGAATGTCATGCTCACCCAAGTGTTGCTCGTGTTCTGCCACTAAACCCCCAAAATGGAGGAAAGCGAGGATGCCATTTCTCTCTGAATAGCATGATACTTCTGTGTGATTGCACCTGCCTTCTTAGCAACAATTACACAGCTGCATGCCTGGTTTTGTCTCGAGAAACATGCAGCCAATCAAATGCAATTTAGATAGAGAGCGGCAGTGAGTATTGTTATGAAAATCCCCTAAGCATTCTCCAAGTCCTGTTTTCAAATGGTCCTTAAGTATTTGTTCTAAAGACAGGAGGCGATATGCATTCTGAAACAGGATTGCAGAGATGCTGAAGGATGTGCTGAAGACAATAGTCATGTGGTGTTGATGATGATGGTCTCAACCTCAAACTGTCCATTTATTGAACAACTGCATTTGTTGAATAAGTTGCATCATGTTTTATAATGTGTGTTGTAAAATGTACTGTTCTAACTTCATATTTTGTATTCATTTAACAAAAATGATATATCAATCTACCGTACTATAATTGCTTGAGTCAATAACCATTGATTCAATGCTCCTAAGTGTGTGTTGCGAGTCATTAGACACAGTCTAACAACTAATTAACGATTCACAAATAGCCGCCCAGGTTAATTGTGATGAATGAGGGTCTCTTTAATAGCGGCTCTGGGGGAAAGAAAACTCTGTTATTTGTGTGAGAAAATAATCTCCCATCTCTTTTATTTAGCATCTTACAAACTGCTCTGAAGAATTAATTGAATTTCTCTGAAAAATAGTTTACAGCTTCAATTATTGATTGTTTTTAAACGCCTGATGAATGGCTTCCAACGCATTGCTTTAGAGCCCAGTATGTTAACTACACTAAGTGTTTAAACTTAATTACCAGTGTGACTAAGCCTATTATTAAGCTGTTACTACTAAAGCCGTTCAAAAAGATATTAAGGATTCTTGTCCACCTTTTCAATCCCTGATAACTCAGATGAACATATGTCCCTGTTCCCTTTCTATCTCTTGACTTCAGTGGGTTGATGACAAACAGTACGTCTGACACAACAATCAATGAATGGCTTCCAGAGATATGACTAGCAAAACTCTGAGACCATACAGACAAGGACAGAGCAGAAAAACTCATTACTGTGTGCCGTACAACATCCCTTTCCTTGATATGACATTCTGTCCAATCTGAAATACGGCAGATAGAACTGTTGTTGTTGTTGTTCAACCAAACATGTTTTTGGGTGAGTTTTATATAAAAAGAAGAACAAATCAGCCTTGCTCCAATGACATAATAGATGGGAGCCCAAACTGCATGCGTCACACGCTGTTTACACAAATCAGTGTTTTTAAAATCATTCCTTTCTGTGGCGCGCATAGAGTACAAGTTTCGGAGCAAATTTAAACAACCGAGCTTCATTTACATATGTGACTCCATGCCTCATGTAATAATTCACCATTACACAAAGCCCCTTGAGCAAGGAGCCATTTGAGAGAAATATGGCTCTTGCACTCTCTCTGCTTCCTTTGAAGAGTGCTAACTTCAGTGATTTCTTTTAATCCCCTCTCCCCCCACCAGCCTAACCCTAAGCCTTCCTATAGCTGCGTCTTATGGTACAGTATGCCTAATTGAAAAGGAGCACACGACTACAGAAGGAGAGAGAGATGAAGAAGAAGAGAGGAGGAATTAAAGAGGTGTGGTTGACAAGTCTAATTCTATTTCCTCATACGGCTGGCGTTCCAAATTGATTTACATACAGCTCAATGTCCCTTCAGCTTAGACTTGGCTGAGGCGGGGGCACTGGAGTGTAAAAGCCAGCGAAGTCAGAGAAAACCAGGGAGATGAGAATGGGGGGAGAGGAGAGAGAAAAACAGAAAAATCCCCTGAACTGCAAAATATGAGAAGTGCCTTCTTTGGCTTTGAGAAGGATTACTCACGTACACGCTAACAACCACATAACTGTAGCTTGTGAAATACAGTAAACCATAAAAGTTCATTTGATCACTTGATCTATATTATCAGTTTGGTAACCGGCTTCTCAGTATAGTTGTGTCCTTAATCAGTGTTGAACTAGGTTACTAGGTTATACCAATAGAAATATGGGATGATGGTAAACACAAAAAGTGATTATATAATTCATCCTGTATGGAAACAATTCTATGTGGTCCATATTTTTGCTCTGGAGCCATTTTACGGTGAACCAAAAAAGTGGAGAAGTCACGGGGGCACCAAGTCATAAGGAATCATCCATTTGGGAACAATGACTGTCCGAGCTAAAGTTTGTGCTAATCCATCAGGCAGATGTAGATATATATATACAGTGGGGCAAAAAAGTATTTAGTCAGCCACCAATTGTGCAAGTTCTCCCACTTAAAAAGATGAGAGAGGCCTGTAATGTTCATCCTAGGTATACCTCAACTATGAGAGACAAAATGAGAAAAAAAATCCAGAAAATCACGTTGTCTGATTTTTAAAGACTTTATTTGCAAATTATGGTGGAAAATAAGTATTTGGTCACCTACAGAGAAACAAGATTTCTGGCTCTCACAGACCTGTTACTTCTTCTTTAAGAGCCTCCTATGTCCTCCACTTGTTAACTGTATTAATGGCACCTGTTTGAACTCGTTATCAGTATAAAAGACACCTGTCCACAACCTTAAACAGTCACACTCCAAACTCCACTATGGCCAAGACCAAAGAGCTGTGAAAGGACACCAGAAACAAAATTGTAGACCTGCACCAGGCTGGGAAGACTGAATCTGCAATAGGTAAGCAGCTTGGTGTGAAGAAATCAACTGTGGGAGCAATTATTAGAAAATGGAAGACATACAAGACCACTGATAATCTCCCTCGATCTGGGGCTCCACGCAAGATCTCACCCCGTGGGGTCAAAATGATCACAAGAACGGTGAGCAAAAATCCCAGAACCACACGGGAGGACCCAGTCAATGACCTGCATAGAGCTGGGACCAAAGTAACAAAGGCTACCATCAGTAACACACTACGCCGCCAGGGACTCAAATCCTGCAGTGCCAGACGTGTCCCCCTGCTTAAGCCAGTACATGTCCAGGCCCGTCTGAAGTTTGCTAGAGAGCATTTAGATGATCCAGAAGAGGATTGGGAGAATGCCATATGGTCAGATGAAACCAAAATAGAACTTTTTGGTAAAAACTCAACTAGACGTGTTTGGAGGAGAAAGAATGCTGAGTTGCTATGATGAAAATTACAGGCCTCTCATCTTTTTAAGTGGGAGAACTTGCACAATTGGTGGCTGACTAAGTATTTTTTTGCCCCACTGTATATAAAAGGAACATGTAAAAATTAAATCAGCTTGTGGCTCTATGACGTCAGGGCTGTGTTTCCTCTATATACATTTTGCAGCTCCACAAACTGATCAGGAGCACCTATAGTACAATCTCATACAGTCCTTAATATTCTCTGCTCTCATGGGACACATAGTACCAGGCTTAGCCTCTCACACACAAGGAGAGGAGCGATATGAAAGGTGAACGACGTGCTGATAGATTCGGGGGTTTTAGTAGAGCTACATTTTCAGTAATAAAAGATCGATGATGTTTTTTTGCCCTTATTTGTCTCCATCACGTTGACTGGAAGGGATGAAACGTAGCCATGGTGTGTTTTATGCATTTTTAATGCTACACTACTAGTCAGCAACCAATGACTACCATAGAAGGCATTTTGGCCTTTGTGTGCAACCATTTATTTGACATGTCGTATACAAACAAGCCATAGTTGTGTTTTTAGAGAAAACTACAATTCTGGCATTTGCTCCAAGGTGTTCTTCATCACAGAGAGGAAATAAAGGATAACAGGCAACCTGCTTCAAAAGTGAAGCATGTTCATGTATTCATTTGATAATAAATGATTACAGTGGATCTAATGCATGCCAATGTGAGAGTAGATCATTGGGATTTGCAAAAGTAACTCGTAAATATGTAGATATACTTTTGAGTGTAAAAGTTGAGAATGTAGTTTTGTGTCGCAGTCGGTAGAAGAAGTCCCTGGCCCATTTCCTGACCCAAGTTTTATGATAATACTAAAGTTGTGACATATTTCTTATAATAGATATGCTAACCTAATGGTGGCACAAAGGAAAAGACTGTGGGTCACCAAAGTCATAAGGTTACCTCCTCTGTCATGTCATGTTTATCTACGCTTTATTTCTTAAGGTTCCTCACTTTGATCGATCGTGGTGACACACCAACTGTGTTTGAGTTCTGCTGCTAGTGGGGCTGCGAAGTCAGAATAATGAGCAGAGATAATCCAATATAAACCCTCCAGCAGGCAGCGCACCAATATCAAACAGACAGGCTGATCGGCAGAGCCTATTTAAATATTGACTGGCCAAAGCAAAGATGGCCCCTAAATGAGTCAAGGTCCATCTTTGCTTTGTTAATATTCACAGAGAGAGCAGCGTGGCAACTATAAAACAGTCTGCTGTAAGTTCACAAAGGCCCAGATGGCTTATCCCAAAACTAATCTGACTGGAACATGAGACAGAAAAACAACAACAAATGTTGTTTACACATTTTTGTTTTGTTATTAAAGACACATAATAACCCTGCAGATACATATGTACCAATGACTCAACGTATGAGTTTACAGGCCAACAACTTACACGCAACTTTGTAGTTGACATTCGGTTCAGGTCCAAACGAAACATGGCTTTTTTTTTGTGCTATTCCATCGCCAAGAGAGTACACTCATTCAAACAACATTCTCCGTCTGTGTCCCTCACCTCGGGCTTCACAGCTCAGTATGTGATGTGGAGCCCAGGGCGAGTGAAGTCATCACATCAGTAAAACAGACGGCAGAGAGGGAAAAAGGCTCTCTGCACTAGAAAGCAGGAGTAAATGATGAATCATGGTATAGTGATACAGTCAGAGGAGGCCGTCTCTCTCTCGAAAACACTATCTGAAATTAACAAAAGCCCAGGCATTCATGTGAAAACACAAATGCCTGATGACAAATTCAGAAGACTTTTCTGCTTTGGCTCCATCACTGACCATATGATCTGCTTCATGACTGCTTGACCTGTTTTCTGTGAAGACTGTGGGTCCCATGAAAGATGATGAATGGGTAGTGACTGAAAGTAATAAGGAGAAATGATAGCAAGTGACAGTGAGGTTATAGGATGTTTTCCTCGGGGGATAGGAGGCTTCTGATGGTCAGTGTGTGTTTGGGGTAAAAACAGCATCCCTCTACCAGGAGGACACTGATGTACTGCGGGTCGCCATATTGGATAGCACCACTCTCCTGATCACTTTACTGCGCAAAGTGAGAGGTGACCGTATAACTTCAAAAGATAAGTGCCTTAAGGTCAATGTAACGTGTGTGTTTTTATGTCATTGTATTGGATTCTTTCATATTGTTTGAGCCCCTAACCATAGAAAACTTTTGTATCGACAATAGTATTAAAAACTTACAGATAACTGCTGTTTTCTTTTCTTTTAGGGTGATGGTCACATTATCTTTTATGCTTCCAGATATTTCTTCTTTTTACCACCCATTACATTTTAATGGTAGTGTTTTTTATTACCATAGTCCTATTCAAAATTCCCGAATTGATAACAGAAACAGGGTAAAACTCTGGGCTGCAGGTGCAATACACGGATTAAAAACGCTGTGTTGTCGAGCCACAAACCTAACTTCTAATGAAAGCACATGATGGCTGTGAGGTATTGCGATTTGTACTGACGCAGATTCCTAGGTATTATATCCCTTAGTTGTGAAGTAAACGGCTAACAGCAGTGAGGTACTGCCTGGCTGTTAAAGAATGAACTGTTTCATAGCTGCTGGCCTACACGTCCGGAATATATTATCCAATAAATTCCCGCACTTAACATATCTTTCCTTGTAACTGTACAAAGAGAATGATGTCATAATCCCCCTGCACCCTTTAAAGGAAACAGTTTTAGGGATGGGGAACATGCTCTCATCAACAGTACAGTCAGAGTGAACCCTGCACATGAATCCAGGCCAAACGTCTTCTCTCTGGGTTCGGTCAGCTGCGGTAAAACGGGCTCCACCTGCCCACTTCGTACAGACTGAGCCGCTGGCAGCTGAGTCCTCTCTCATATTGCACCACTGAGGCCGTTTGTGGTAATGACTGCTCCAAGCTTTCACAGCTAAACATTAGAGCGTTATGAAATGTGAAAGTGTGGCTCAAGGAGTGTATGAATTCTTTATTAGCCTAACAAAGCAGCACGGAATATTTCTGGGCACCCGGATGGCGATGGTACAAACTCAAAATGCCTGGAGGCAGAAAGACCACAACAAACAAGCAGTGAACCGTAAACTACTTTATATGGGGAGCTGTTAGAAAAATATGATTATGACAATCTATTGCGGGAACGAAGCAAACGGTTGCAAGACGAAAACATCTTGTACTGATTTCTCACTGAGGAAGAGTCTAAGTCCAAACTCAACCTCCTCCTGCATTGGAAATATTTTTCTTATACTGTACATGTTTTCAATTTCTTTTGAGCAGTTCAACTGATAATAACTAATAACAACTGAAAATATGTCATTTTATTCTACAATTGATGATGTTGTGTCCGTTCCCTGCCTCCTCAGCACAAGCTTCCATATCATTTTTCTTTGGAGAAGATAAGTGTGCCGTTTTAGTCCTCTGTAACTTATGTCTACAACAGTGGTCGCCAACCAGTCGATCGCGAGTGTGGTGCGGGTAGATCGCGGACCGTTAAAAAAAAAGTAACAAAAGAAAGAAAAATACAATTAAAATAATAATGTTTGAAAAATACGTTTTTAGATGTAAACCTATCATCCACCACCCCGTTAGCAGGTGCCACTTCATTGACGTATATTTGAGACACCTCAATAATATAATACATTAACCGTGCTTTACGTGAACCTCATCATGGCACAAGAGACAACGGCAGGACTGTAATTTCCCGTGTTCAGTGAACGCAACAGAGGCAACACACCAGACCAATCAGAGAGTTGCATGGAAATACACTTGTGCTTGTGTCATTCAAGCTCGGCTCTGTGTGTGTGTGGCGATAGCGCATTTAGTGTGATAGAGAGGGAGGAGGGAGAGAGGGAGTGAGGGAGAGAGAGGGACCGGTGCTAGCGGGGACCGTGATGTTAGCATCTGGTTAGCTAGCTGCACTAACGGACATAAGTAGCTGTTCTCCACAACAAGCTGGAGGAGAGTCCTCTCCTGTCAGACTGAAGGGCTCAGGTGAGCTAAAGGACTCTGAGTGTTTAGAACAGTTTTGTCACAAATTATTAAAAAGATTATTTCCGCTGCACACCTTGATATGATCATTATAGTTATACAAACAATAAGAGAATAAATGAAAGACCGGTATGAAATAGCCTACTATATGGCAGTAAAACAAGAATACAGTTTAATGTGATTTGTAAAATATCCATAAAGAAAAAGAAAATCTGTTTACAGTTCTGTCTCATATGGGTGCTGAGAGATGAATCCATAGATCTCTTCATGTTGCTCTCAAAGTGCACCAAATTGATGCTTTCAACTTCAATATTTAAAAAAAAATCTTCCCGGGGGAGCATCCCCCCGGACCCCCCTTGAGGAGGTGAGGTGAGGTCCGCCCCCCAATAGCACTTTACCCCTGCCTATATGCCGTGAGCTGAATATGGAGCCTTCATTGTAACAGTAATTCAGATGCAATTAGCCAATATAAAAGGGCTCAAATTGGAAGCATTGTATGGGCCGTCTTTTTCACTTAATTCTGCAATAGGTAGATCTCGCCTTTCACCTAGGCCGAGGTCGGTGATCTTGGGCTTAAAAAGGTTGGTGACCACTGCTCTAAGAGATACAACTCTTCTCCTTCTCTCTCTTGTTTTTGGCGGATTGCAAACAACTTAGAAGGTGCATACCGCCACCTACTGTACATGAGTATGAATCATCATATCATTCCAACTCTTTATGATCTAATCAAAAATAAATCAAAAANCCAAACGTCTTATTGCATAATTGTTATAAATATTGGAGAATACTTGAGTTTATCTGGTGTACTCTAACTACAATTTTACAGTCTGCAAAGGCTAAAATCCCAAAGTTCCCTCCGGAGGGAGTTTCTCTG
>NW_011334620.1:274707-292246 GCF_000735185.1 Notothenia coriiceps
ATGAAAGACGGTAATGAAAAGCCTAAACTAATACTGGCAGTAAACAAGAATACAGTTTAAATGTGACTCTCAGTAATGATCCATAAACCGAAAAGAAAATCTGGTTTTCTACAGTGTCTGTCTCAATTATGGGTTGCTGAGAAGATGAATCCATAGATCTCTTCATGTTGCCCTCAAAGTGGCACCAGATGATGCTTTCAACTTCAATATTTAAAAACAAATCTTCCCGGCGGGAGCATCCCCCCGCCACCTTGGAGGAGTGAGGTGAGGTCGCCCCAATAGCACTTTACCTGCCTCACACACTCTCATGCCGTGAGCTGATTATGGAGCCTTCATTGTAACAGTAATTCAGATGCAATTAGCCTATATAAAAGGCCTCAAATTGGAAGCATTGTCTGGGCCGTCTTTTTCACTCAATTCTGCAATAGGTAGATCTCGCCTTTCACCTAGGCCGAGGTCGGTGATCTTGGGCTTAAAAAGGTTGGTGACCACTGGTCTACAACATAATTGATCATCTACATTTAAGGGGTTCGTCCGCTACAAAAAGCATTAGCAAGGACGTATTTATTTTGTACAGCATACAGGCCTCAATGAATAGCCAATTTTTCATTACAAAAATATAATGACATTTTTGCTAGCTTACAGAACCAGTACATCCTGAAATACTGAGTTTATTACAGTAAGTATAAGAAAATATAAGAAATGCATCAGTGTTTTGATTGAGGTCATTTAAAAAGGGTGTGAAGCTAATAGGAAAACGTAGCACGCCATGCCTAAATAAATTAAATGAATTTATAAATTAACTTAAATTAAACACTATGAACAAAATACTGAAAAATGTAAAACAGTAAATTGAATCTTTTGCAGAAGATGCCCATAGGTTAATAATCTGCATGCTTGCCAAACACAACACAAAAAGCCATTTAGCGTTTGTAATATTCTCGTGCATACTGAAGCTGATATATGGATATCAAGTGTGAGCAGTAGCATCACATCTTCATTCAAAGTTTAAAAGAAAGACGTATTCTAAACAACCCCTGGAAATAATTTCTGTATGCTCACCCAGTGCTGAGATGAACTGTTTCTTGCTTTTGCTTCTCCAATATTCCCATCCAGAACAAGCTACACAGCGTAACTAATGAGTGACTAGGGATCTCCAAGGGACGTGGCCTATTATTATTCATTGAAAAGAGTAAACAAATGCATAAATGTTAATGTCAGAGGTTTCATATCTGTCCAATTAATCTATGGGGGCTCCCCTGGGCCGCCTCATTGTTAAACCATACTATTTTTTGACTGCAGGGGAAGTATGAAATTAAGAGCTGAGCAGAAAGAAAGAAATTCAGGATATTTTAGTCTTTCATTTATTTCCCTGTTCCTATTATTTTTTGTCTTACTCCTGCAAAAAAACTTGAAATAACTGTAGCATATCAATAATCTTCTACTCACACCAATGCCGCTCTTTTGAAATCCTAAAAGTTGACAACTTTCAACTTCATGCTGCATGGAACCCTTTTGCTGCACAAGATAACTGCTTTAATACAGCATGCCGCCGCTCCACTGGCTGCACACATCCCAGAACATCAGCTCTGAAGTCCCACACTGCACAAGGAATTCTTCCCCACCTCTTATAAAATGTCTCAGCTCATTAAACCCACTCTTCACACTCATGGATGCTGTGTGGGTTCTCCAATAAGATAATAGCATGCAATCTGTCATTCTCCACTCCATTACCTTGCAAACATGGTGTGGGATGAAACTTCCACTTGGCACTGATGTATCATTTTAACATGAGGTTCAGGGTGAGCAGTCTGTCACTGGTGCTGATGCGGTGCAACGCGAGTCGTCATGGCTGCTGGGTATTGAGCGGGAGATGTCAATTATTGGATGGGCTATGGCTGGTAAAACAACAAAGTGCTTTTTAGTTAATCAGAGCCCATACTCTAGGTGTATTGCTTTAAGTGAGTCTACATCTCTCTGATGGCTATGGCCAGAGTAAGCTGTTATATCCAAAGACAAAATGATTACTTCACTACTGACACCTGACTGATATCTCGACAGGAACACTAAAATGGTACTAGAACCTAAAACATTAGGACAAGTAATGGATTATACCCAAGGTAAGATACCTTTCTAGTTGATTAACTGTGCAACACCATTGAGGAGTCTTAAATACAATACTGCACAACATTTGTTTACCATCTGAACTCAGCATAGAGCCAGTGATGATAACAATGTTACACATTGATAAAACAAAGAGTAGGACAACCCAAGAAACACCAGCAGTCTGACACAAGACAAATTATAAGAATAAAAGTCTGTTTTAAACATCACCGTTTACAGAACTTACTGTACTTGACCTGGTTGTGTATTGATACACTTTACCAGTGCATTTATGGGTTATTACATTTCAGCACTAATTAACTTCAGTTTTACACCCATATTAAGTGGTTTGGGTGTTTGTTTACAGCTCATCTTAGTATCATTGTCAGACTTATGATCTATGCAATTGCTTTGGTGAGTAAATTATTATTAAAACTGAGAAGATGAGCAAAAAATTTTAAAAAATGAAAAACCCACTTGTGAACAATGATCATCAAGACTACTATGGCTAGGGGTGTTTACATAAACCACACACATGGTAGCTATAGATTTCCCGTTTCTGTTCCAAGAAACCATGTTCATACTTTGAATACAAATGTAAATCTGATTCTCTGCAGATTCAGAACAAAATCAGAAACAGCATGTCTTCGTATTTGTGTCAAGAACATTCCCACTGCTTCTGTCTGTACACAGCGCTGGATTGATGGGCCACTGTCCCTTTGTTCTCAAGTTGAACCCAGCACGGCAAAAACTTCCCCTCCATCAGTGATGTCATATGATGCACTTCCTCTTTACCTTATTTTCCAAGGCACATCTGGATTTATTGTTAACACATATTTCCTCTCATGTGTATTCAGCTACCGTGTGTGTGCTGTATGTAAACACCCCTAGCCATCTGAACTGCTGAATGCAAGCCGTGCATTGTAGTGATAACGCTGTTTGTCACATAGGGCTGAAACCTACATTATGTGAACTTTGAGGGTTCCAAAAGGCTGTTGTACACTGAGTATCTTACACACACACACACACACACACAGCGGCGATATGTGTTTGTTATGTTTAGTTGAGTCACAAAGGCGAGGCAGAATGTAATACGAAATAATCTGCTCCATACATGATAACGCCAAATCTTAAATGCTCCAGACCAGTGGCTTTAGCTCTGCAGCATCAGCAGCAATCTCAATCATTCCTTTAATCTGTATCTCAAATCACCTGAATGGGCTGATAGCATGGTGTGCGATATTGCTGGCATTAAACATATCAGATAAACACCACTGAGCGTGCAAAACTGCTGCTAAGCTGTGCCGTCTAGGGCAGTGTTTATTTCTCATGGGTCCACTACAAATGATCCACTCTTTGCACCATGCTGAGATATAACGTAGATGAGGTTGTGAATTAAACACAAAGCTATTTCTACTGTGAAATTTCACATTAAAGCTTTAATGGTAGATGTTGTGTGTGATGAGGGATTTCGATCATACTGTTGGCAGATTCACTGGCCTGGAATGGCTGTATCCTGGATTACAGTTCACACATACATTTTATTATCTTGAAAAATCTATTTATGTACAGGGAGCTAATGCAATCACTCATCTAACATACTCTGCAGGTTTTTTCACAGCAGTGTTTCCTGCTGATGCAGATAAATGATGCGTACGATAAATATGAATATTATGCACCATGAACATCTTTAGCCCCACTCTCCACCATATCAAAAACTCCAAAGCTGATAAGACATTTTCTGCTAACCTACACCAAGGCAATCATTCACTCCAATGACACCATACTACAGTATATCACACTGTCTAATTTCAATACAAAAAGAGCAGCAGCCTTTTTAAGTAGTTAGTGAACAACTCGGCAAATGCCTCACATCTCTGTTCTTGTGTGAAGGCTTTCAGTCTGTGTTAAGTGCCTCACAGTTGTGCTAGCTGGCACCTTTGACATGTGACCCACTCTTGGTACAGCATATGTGAGGTTAAAAGCAGTTACATTTAAAGATGTTCCACTCAGTGTTCTTTTGCATAACTGAGAATTACTGAGTGACTACACCCACACCACCCTCTCCACTGCTGCAGGCCCCTAAAAATAGGTCTGGAGCAATTGTACAAATATATGATGCCATACCTTGGAATACTGCATTAGTGCAATCATGTATGTAACCATTTCATTAAATACAAACGAATAACAGAGAAAACCCAAACGTCTTATTGCATAATTGTTATAAATATTGGAGAATACTTGAGTTTATCTGGTGTACTCTAACTACAATTTTATGTAGTTACCTTAAACGTATTTGAATAAAAAAAGTTTACCTTCGCTTTACGGCCAAATCAAATTAAAGGGGCTTATTGGGGTTTTCCCTTTCCTGTACTGTGTTATGTAGGTTTTAGTGCATGTAAATAGTCTGCAAAGGCTAAAATCCCAAAGTTCCCTCCGGAGGGAGTTTCTCTGCCACCCCCCCCCCTTGCCTGAAACGCCTCCATTGGACTCCTTTGTTTACTTCTGTAACATAGTGACATCACTATGTAACACACAGCTTCTATTGGTTAGCGCTCCACCACATTGTGCATGACAGGCTAAGGGGGACACCCATAAGCGGTTGACGAATCAAAAGAGAGCCGGCCAGCTAACCAATCAGAGCAGACTGGGCTCTGGTTTCGGACAGAGGGTGAAAAGAGGTGCTGCAGCACAGGCAGTATGAGACAAATAAAGCACTTTTTGAACATTACATCGCAGTAGAGGCGGAAAACAGAAATATGAACCTATGAATAAGCGTAATGGGCTTTTAAACATCGATCTGGTCAAGAAAAAAGGCTATCATATCAAATATCTTATACTCAGTGTGGTTCCAGTAATCCAAAATTCGGCTCACAAATAGCAAATAAGCTTGACTCGGACAAAATACGTCTCAGGATAGTTAGTTTTTTACTTACACAAAAAGTATCAAATACGAACACATATTCTCTCAGCTAAAAAAACTATGTTGCTCGGTGCTTCTTTCTCCTTCTCACACACACAATCACCAGCAGCTGCCGTTGGCTATAACGTCTCGTAATCACGTACAGCTTCGGTCGCCTATGCCGTCAATTTCACACGGCTGGTTCAAATAAATGATACGATAGCACTAATAACAAAGGATTATAATATTCAAATATATCAACTATACATTTTAACATATGGCTTCTACACTCAGAGATCTCCACTTCTGAACAAATCAATCTCACTTTAAAGAAACGATGGAGGCAATAAGTGAACCCCAGATTAAGAGAAAAACGTACTTTGAGGGACTTTGAGCTAGCTTGGCTCTGATACTTGGCTCTGATCCCACTGGTCAAAAAACTACCACTCTAATCTTTTCCCCAAGCAACGCCTAAGACTGCTCTCTCTCTTTTTCTTCTTATATTGTCCTTCAGGACTGGGCAACTTTCCCCAAGGACGCTCTGCAGTATCCACAAACTCTTTAGCCAACTAATTAAAGATGGCAGGAGGCGAAATGCGATTAGTGTGTGCTCTAAGCTTAACAAGAGCTACAACTACAAAGTCACAAGGGTAAAAAGTGGTCAAAATCTAAATCGGATCAATACTTAAACAGAAAGGAATGTGTGAAAACTGTCTGATAGTCGTGATCCACATCTCAGCTCTCAAGACAAGATGTGTCTTTTTCACAAGTGAAACTATCTGACTGTCAATGTATTTTATTCTCAGTCCCACATTGCCAAAAAAAAGCCAGAAGGATTTAAAGAACTCTAAGCCATTGCAATTAACCTGTATGAAAGTCTTATATGACGTCGGTGGGTTTGCTATTTTGGGTACCAGAATACCAATGAAATATTATTCAGGTCGATAAGAGTAAAGGTCACTAATAGGCGGGCTGCAGACCGAAAAATTGATTCGAATTATTACAGCTTTTCTATTTAAACCAGTGCAGCTTTTCCAGCTTTAACAGCACCAACGACCCACAGACCTGCTGCATGCATTGTAAATCATCTCAGGTGCTGCTATTCAGCCAATGAAATCAGTGCGTTCAGATAATCATTGCTACTCGAGACTGAGACACACTCTGGATAAATTATACTAGAGAATTTAGTGAGAGAAGTCATTTCCACAGGGCGTGCATGTGTGAAGTGATTACCTTTACATGTGCTCGTAGGCAGATTTTTTCATCTGTGGACGATTCAAGCTAGCTTTTTCCCTTTGTTTTTAGTCTTTATTCTAAGCTAAGCTAACCAACAGCTGGTTGTTACCTTGTATTTTAAAACCACACGAGTCAAAATGTTCCCCTCTCAATCTGGAAATCATAGAATAAAAAAAGGCATACAAAATGAAGCAAAGTTTAGTTAAACAGCTAATGATAACCTGTTTGTAGGTGACTGGTGTTTAACCTTGTGAAAGTGATGGTGACAGGTTGAACAAAATGCCTTGGCATCCAAAGTAATGTCACACAGAGCTTTGGCACCAAACTATGAGTAGTACACGTGTTGGCCCCAAACAGCAGCCTGAGGTCCACCGTCCCCACTGGTGCCTGGTCTCAGGTTGCACGGTGACAGAAGAGATGCTCAGAGGAAACTCAAGCATGCATGTGGAGAGCGTGGGAGGAAGGGAGGAAGCGACAACAAGAGATAAGAGAAGGGGGTAGAAAACCTGGTTATAGATACTGAGCCATGTCACAGGCAAAGAGAATCACAACAACTTGAACACAGGCGTGCAGGAACAAAGGAAGTGGAAGTGATGGAAGAGTTGGAGGAAGAGGCAGAAGGAGAAGTAGACCGTCAAAGTGAAGTCTGCTGCTGCTAAACACTCAGAATTGGACGATATAAGGGGGTTCTTTTTAATAATCTAGTTTTTTGGCTAGGATAATGGTTTTCAGCTGTCCATTAGAACATTACAACATTTAATTATGTTAAGCCTTTCATTTTTCTTTAGACTTCTTTCTGCTTTATCCATTGTTTCGCACACAGTTTACTTGGACAGGCTGCCGAGGAATATTAACAGATCTAAAGGTGGGTTTATTTGGCGGTATGGAGATAAGGACGCAATCTGCTATCACAATCCCTGACATGCTGTTGCCAAAGGCTCCTAGTGACACATCATGAACACACGAGGCTCTTAACCATGCAGAGCTCGCAGCGATTTCTTTGAAAAATAATCTTGATAGCCAGCGTCATGTTTAGACATACGATGGCTGAGACAAGTAGACAAGCGGTGTAAAATAAAATGACCATTTTATTTCATTGAAGGTGCACACAGCATTTGATTTGCTCAGCCCTTATTTGCCTATTGCATTTGTTGCTTATCTAATCCATAGACATCCAAATATGCGTAACTACTTTAGTATTTTTTGGACGTAAATTATGATTATGGATTTTTCTTAAAGGAATATCGTCCATAGGGGAATTTCAACATTAATCCATCTATTTCCTGACCTTATGCAGTTGATTAGGTCAGCATAGCCTACAAGGCTGCATGAAAAGTCAATATTAATGACTACATAAATGCAAAAAAGTGTATTTTACAACCTCAATTAGCATCAGAGTTGACAAACAAGCTGGCAGGCAATTCTTGCCACAGTTCAATGCCTCATATTCTTGACAGACCCAATCAAGGATACCTAGAATCTCTCTTTGTTTGGTCTGCACTACTGTCATTGAACAGCCTAAGTGATATTAAATCTCCTCTGTGGTACCACACAATGACACAGATCAAGGCATTGTCAGTCGTGTTATTGGAATTGAGGACATTTTGTTTCCGCATTAAAAAATAAATACTCTGAGGATGTTGCTATGGGGATTTTTTCTTTGTCAAAAACATAATGATGTTGTTTAGATGTAGCCATGTGTTTCAAAAGGGCTCTTTCCGCTTTTCTTTTCCTGCCACAGAAGAATGAAAGGAAATGTTCTCACTGGCAAACGCAGGTTGTTTTGCACAGAGCTGGTTTGTCTGTGAACACTCAGCTCAGAGGTTCAAGGAGAAAAGCTGGAGAAAATGTAAAATAGTAGGATAGCAATAGAATATAAATAAACTACTGTTAGCAATGTTAGGACATGGGAAGAATAACGAAATATAAGAATATAAAAATAAATGTTTCTGTTCATACATTTATTTTCTAAATACTGAGAGTTGTAATGAACTATTCTCTGTAGAACCAATATGTTTGTTTGGTACTGACCAACATGTATCCATAGCACAGAGAAGTGCAAATGGATGCCTAAAGCAGGCACTAAAGGTCAGATCAGTTTCATAATCTTGCTTTTCATTTTTTAGTAGTGTTTAGGTTATAATGTTGGCTGTCTTGTCCTTACATTTGAGTATTTTTTTTATTCGTTAACAACAGAAAATATTACTTTTGAAAGAAGAAATAACATGTTTGAATTAAAGTTAAACAAATAACACACTGTTGCTTAACCAATACAATCATTGGCTTTAATACTGCCTTTTTTGGTCTGGTATTGCCCGAAGCTTATTTTACCAATGTTATCTCATTCTGGAAATGATCCCAGAATTGTCACTTGCGGTCATACATCTTCGAAGGAAGACTTCTAGTATTGAACAATTTCACTGGGCTTCAGAAATCAGAAATTAAATGTAGAAAACTGCAGTAAGTGTATCAAGCTGTGAATCTTTGACATATCTTCCTCTCTCACACACACTCCCGCTCACCAACACGAGCACCTTGGTCTCCCAGACAGTGCTATTGAAGTCTTTAATCAAGACTAATGTGGAATGTCCCATACGACCACCATTAATCATCTGAGGCTGGCCAACTGTGCCATTGATCAATGCTTTACATCAAAGCCGCTGCTGCTGGCACAAGTCTGCATGTCTGCCCAGCTCTGTGTGCAATGTGACATGCCAAGCCTTATATATTCTATATGACCTGGTATCTGCCATTGCTCTTATGTTTAAACATGTGAGAATCGGGAAAATGTTTTATCCTTTTAAACCTGGTTAAGCAACAGATTTTATTTGAACTGCTAAATATGGGTTAATATGCAATAAGATTTAACTGTTACAATTTAAGAAAGAACCCAAGAGGCCGATCTTAGTCACTTCCTAATGTGCTGCTTGGGTACAGAGCTGACAAAATACAATCCATTACCCTGAACTAACAGGAACAGTTTGCAGGATTTGTTTTTGACAACTGTGATACATTTCAGGGGATAACATGTAAAACAGACAAAAGGTTCTGTGAATTCCCAGTGGCAGTAAAGAGACAAAAGCAGTGGCCTGTACCACACAGAAAGATCTAATCAATCCAAGTTTAGGTGTTTTGTATGCTACCTATGGAAACACACCCATTATACACACACACACACACACACACACACACACACACACACACACACACACACACACACACACACACACACACACTTCACTCCTCAGCAGATCTGTCCTTGTCTTGCTGCAGCCAAGTTTCCCTGGGACCGGGCCAGGCGGCTAACAAACAGCAGTGTATTAATTGGATCTGGTAGCGTGTTTATATTGCTAAGGACTGAGATCATTTCACACTGGCCTTGGAGCAGGTGTGCCAAATGAGCAAACTGCACAGGCTCAGCACATTCACGCAACAAAGGATGAGCCTTCACAGAAAACCTGACATAACTCAGCACAAAGAGGCACCACTTGCTAAGAAATTTGCATCCAGATCTGTTCACTTCAACAAAACAATGGTTGTTCCGTTTCCCTTGATTCTGCACTTTTTTGCACCTCTAAACCTTCAATGTTTTCACCTCATTTCTCCTTCAATAGCAAAGCAAGGGAACTAACATCTACACAGTATTACTTTTATGTACCTCACTTTAAACGTTATAGAATAGCATGCTTACATTGTGTCTCAAGTACTGAAAATAGAAAATTCATGATGTGTTTGACAAAACTGGCAACATGAAATTGGGACAATTCTTTAGGGAGATATCCACATTGAGAGCATACGTTAGTGAGTGAAGCCTGGAGGGCCCTTTTGGGAAATATATGTATATGCAAACCACACCTGCCGTTATGCGTTTTTACTGCTTCTTTGGAGAAACCTTCTTCATTATTGTTGAGCAACTAAACTGTCTAGTATATTTCAGTGACATTTGATTGGTGAAACTAACTTTAATGTGCTCAATGTGCATGCTTTTAATATAAGATTATTTTTAATGCTGTCAAAATTATCGCGTTAACGGCGTTAATTAATTTTTTAATTAATTGCGTTAAAATATTTAACGCATTTAACGCATGTGCAGAATGGCCCGCCCCATACATCCCACCAGTGGCAGCGCTGGGGTAGGCTACAGCCATACCAAGAAATGGCTTAGCCCCACCTTAGCCCCACCATGAAAAATGATGTTAAAGTAAGCAAAATAAAGTCCGCCAACTCGGAGTAAATTGCACAGACAGCAGTTAGTAAGATTGATNCGACAACTCTACTCTCTGCTCACTCCTGCTCAGGTCCAGCCCACACATATGCTCCATCAAGGATGGTGCTACAGGCCGCAAGGCATTGCACTTACAACTACAATAAGCATGTTAATGTTAATCTAACAGCTCCGGCGATCCACTAGCACCCGCCCCCCCTATTTTGCATTTTGAATTGCTCCCGATTTCTGAGTTCTCAAGGTTGGCAAGTGTGGTAGCCACTTGTCTGGAAATACCGAAGCGGTTTTGAAAACTTTTGTCACGTAGTGATCGTCTTCTCAATAGAACATCTTTGATAATGTCTTCTGACCAATCAGAATCACGATAACGGCGTGGTGTTGTTGCAGGAAGTCCCGACGGAGAATACTTTTGCGGTAGTACATCGATACAACATTACGTGTTGATAGAAATCAACATGTAATGAAATAAGACCCCACGGTTTGATGATTGATAGGTGTGTGGGCTAGACAGCCCACACACCTATCAATCATCAAACCGTGGGGTCTTATTTCATTACATGTTGATTTCTATCAACACGTAATGTTGTATCGATGTACTACCGCAAAAGTNCTCAACGAGGCTAGTCTAGCCAGAGGAGTAAAACCATCTAATAAATGCTGAAAACTTAGGTGTATTTGTGTAGCCGTTTAGGCCGAAGATGCAACTCGTAGCAAATTTGTCAAATTAGGGAAACACTTAACAAAGGTGAACGCGGCAGGAACAGTAAAGAGTATGTCGCCTTAGGTTTATTTACTTAGGACTCAGGTTATTGGTAGTTTCAGTGAGGGTTATCACGAGGGAATTAATGCGAAAGGTAGGAGGAAATTGTTTTATGAAGGGGTGTAAGTAAGGTCAAACACGGTCATCAACATTCGTAAACTCTGAAAATTTGACATTTAATTGGATGCAACTGAAACCGGCATGGACAATGACTATGTTTTAAAAATGCGCTTATCCAGAAAAGCCTGGTTTGGACACTTTATGGGCAGAAGAAACATTTCTATTAAAGAAACATTTATACATTTCTGTCTTTTTATGCCTTTATTAGCTACTAACTTGAATTTTTATTCAAAATTAATAGATCAATTATTTTTAATATTTTTATTGTAATGTAGAGACAAGGCTTTTAGTGACAATCATGTATTGCGTTACAATTATAAGTATTATATAAGTACGATTATTGCGATCTTTGGCGCCCCCCCAAGGTTGGGAACCACTGCCCTAAAATGTATCAGTATATCATTTCTAGGAATGTCTAGGAACTTGATGACAAATGGACATGTGACCTGCAGTTGGCACTAAAGGACAAGTCACATTATCTGTAAATACATTCCTGGGAACTTGAATGTCTGTATAAAATGTCATGCCAATCAATTAAAATGTGTAATGAGTAAGATTTTAGTCTGGACCAAAGTGAAGGAACATCCAAACCAGCATCGCCATCATAGTTTCAAACTACACTTACAACATGTAGAAAACATGATGCAACATTATATTTTATTGTTAAGATGGTACGAGTTAAGCAGTGTCTTTCTCGTTAACCACAACCACACAGCAGCTTTTCCTCATCATGTCCACTCAACCAGTCGAACTGCAGCCTTCCGTACTGAGTCTTCCCGCTGAGATTGGAAGTGAAGAAGCTCTGCTGAGAGTTCATTGGGATCACATAGTGGTCCTTAAAGGATGCAGGCTCTCGGGTGTCCTTCATCTGAACCTTTTGCACCACCCTCTGATGTGCTGCTGCCTGGCCAGGCTGCAGTGATGGGATGATTGTAGCAGGTTGTCTGGCATTGGAAGGCTTGGCCGGATGCTCTTTAGCGGCCAACCTTGCTCCCTGTGGAGATGAGAAACCCTGGAGAGCAATACGTTGGTACAGGTTCTTCCTCCATTCCGGCTTGGAAATGTTGTCTTTTTGGTTTTTGTTGGGAAGGTTAGTTTGATCAAATTGTAGAGATAGATCAGAGAAGAGTTGGTCGCTGGGGCCTTCAAGACCGCTAACGCTTGGGGGATGAGTCGGAATAGTGGACATCTTAGACCAAAATTCAGGACGGCGATACAGTCCCCCATTATTAGTCTGAACTGGGGAGTCGGTACCCTTAGAAGCAGAAAGTTGTTCAGTTTTTGTGGAATATTTTCCAGGGTGTGACAAGTTTTTGTTGCCATACTTGGACTTCTTGAAGAGTTCTAAGGCCTTTCGATCAAGGTGCACTACGTCTCTGACGTTTTTACACCTGCTGGTCAATGGGAGAAAGCTTTCATCTCTGATTGGTGGACATTCAGGAGACCCAAGTTCTGGTTGTGGTCGAGGATCCTCTGGTGTTGGTGGGGTAGGCTTCAGTGGATGTGGAGTCAAGTTTTGAGGTTCGGAAGGTGGTTTGTTCAAGGTTATCCTGGGTTCTGTAAGTATGGAAAGGTACATGCAACACAAAGAATGTACAATTATAAGAGTGGTCATCTCAATACTGTAAGAAGCAATGGGCATCAGGCAAGAACGTTTTCGGAGTCCTTTCCGTATATTTTGCCGACCTTGTCATGTTAGACTCAGCACAACTATACCTTTAACACCTCTGTTCTTGCATGAGGCCCAATGTCTTCACGCATCGAATTAATACGCTATGTTCTCTTGAAGACAGTAACCTTGCTTTGAGATGACAGCAACTGGAGACACCACAGGACTTCCCGAAGACACCACAGGACTCATCAAGGAAGGTCTTGGAAGCTTCAGGGTTTCAGTTGGTCCTTAAAACAATCTTAAATGAAGTTACATGACATTTAGGACAAAAATGTTCCTAAATATATAGGTCCTAAAATTAATTGTTGTGTTAACTTAAAGTTATCAAGAGGGTTGCGAAATTATTTTCTTACCCTAGTAGATTAATTGCTTTTATATAGGCTACTTATGTATTGTGAAAACATGCCAAAAATAACCATCTAGGTGGTTTGTTCAAGGTTATCCTGGGTTATGTTAGTATGGAAGGGTACATGCAACACAAATAATGTACAATTATAAGGGTGGTGATCTAAATACTGTAAGAAGCAATGGCATCAGGCAAGAACAGTTTCAGATTCCTTTCCTAAACATATCTTCGCCTACCTTTTTCTGCAAGGTTTTCTTGTACAAGTGTCCCACGTTAGACTCAGCACAAATATACCTCTATGAGTCTACAGCAGCTATGATAGTATTTGGTCACAATTCAAAGTACTGGAAAGATAAAACATGTGCTCATCATAGTGAATTACAATTTGTCCCTGTTGTGAACAAGAAAATTGGTTCCAAATTACATGACAATTCATCTCAAATGTAGCTGACTAACATCTTGGTGGTGCATGAGGTTTACCAAAGCTAATCAGTCAGTTTGCAAGCCATGATGCACATCACACTAACAAACATAATGATAACTGTACTTTACATTTGAGTTGAATTCTGTAACATTTACAAACTCCAATATATTTTCACATTGGGTTTTTATAATTTTCAACTTGAATCAGGTTGTCAGAGTTAATCATGGTCTGGTTTGATTTGGATTTCTCTTAAATCACATGGACTTCCCGCTTAACAACACCTCTGTTCTTGCATCATGTCTTCACGCATCAAATTAATACAGTATGTTCTCTTGCAGACAGTAACCTTGCTTTGAGATGACAGCTACTGGAGACACAACAGCACTTTCTGCAGACACCACAGGACACATCACGGAAGGTTCTGGAAGCTTCAGGGCTTCTGTTGGTCCTTAAAATAATCTTAAATTAAGTTAAATTCAGGTAATTTAGGACAAAAAGGTTCCTAAATATATAGGTCCTTAAACAGATTTTCTGTTTACTTCAAATAATCAAGAGGGTTGTTGAAATGTCTTTCTTATCCTAGTAAGTCATTGCTATAGACTATACTTATGTATTGTTAAAACATGCCAAAATAACCATCTAAAACGCCATATTAGCATACATTGCTAGTACCTTTGGAAATGAAGCTGGATGTTTTCTCTCTGAAGGGCACAGAAACATATTGGAGGGGAGCTGTGATGGTCTCGTGAGGCTTGAAGTCTTCTCGTTTCTCTCCCAGTTGTTTAGTTCCATTGTCATGACAGGTTAGTCTAGAAAAAAAAGTTTACATAGAGCTGTCTTTTCTAAATTGCATCAGAAATAGCAATCATGATTTATTTGAACACTTACAGGATTTTCTCCACAGTCTTTCTTGAATTGTATGTTGAACGAACTTCTTGTCTCTGAGGCTCAACATTCATTTGTCCTTCATCAGATGTTATCTGCTGGTTCTGCAGAGTAGTCTGGATGTCGTAGGAGGGCTTCAGAAGGTCAAAGACATCTTTCTTGTCTTCTTCTTCCCTTTCTTTATTCTCATATGCCCTTTCGTGTCTCTCCACCTTGCCTTTCTCATTTTTCTTATCTTCCTTTTCTTTCCCTCGCTGTTTCACATCATCTGTCTTTATTTCCTCTTCCTCTTCCTCTTCCTCTTCTGCCAACCAGAACACTCTTGTGCTCTCATCCTCCTCATCATTTGTTGTGTAGTGCTGAAGACTATCAAAGATATCATCCAAATAGCCCGTCATGTTAATAGCCTTTCCATTCCTACTCCAGCTCCGGATCACAGAGTTGGGGATGTATCCATCTGGAGCTATGGGCCACCGCAGAGGCTCCATGTTCACATCAAAAGTTTGAGACATAATGTGATATCTGGCCCTCTTCACATGCTTAGCACTTAACTTAACTACTGGAAGAGACACAAAATTACCACAATGACATCAAAAATTACTACAAAAAGACAAAGATAGCTGTTTCCGGTCTTGGGTGCTGAGGCTAAGCTAAACGGCCGCTAGTTCCAGCTTTAAATTTAACAGACCAACATGAGGGTGGTATATGTACTCTCATTGAATTATTGTGAGTAAAAAGATTACGTTTATTTTTTTAAATGTACTATTTGGGTTAATGAAGGGATTTCAAATTACCCACATGCTACTTCTGCGCTACCTTCCTTTGAATAAGAAACACATATAAATGCCAGGAGCCTATCATATCAGCCAAAAACAATATGTGTAACTCACCAGGATGACCTTCTTTCTCCTTGTTGTTCTTAAACTACTTCTGAGCAAGTGCTTTCTGCAGTTTTGTATTACCTGCTGTCAGCTTAGCTTAACTGGAAAGCGCCCCCTTAACTTTTGCTGTGATCGATTCATTGTTCAAATGTAAACATTGCAAATGGAATTTTAACAACTCATCTACAAAATGGAACTGACAACAGGGTTACCATTCCAAAGATAGAAACAGGGCTTTCTAGAAAAATATTATTAATTCCCGATGAGAGTATTGAAATTAGGCAATTTAACTGTAGGGTGAATCAGGGCTTCCCTGATTTATTGAACTCCTACACATGTGACATTAGGATAAGACATAACACATATAGGTATCATAAGTAAATCAGGATAAGGATACACACAGGGTTGTTCCTGTAGCTCTTACCTTCTGTAGTGTGTTCACAACCCTATCTGCCACATCACTTCCTCACACCACTCTCTTTTCTTTCTTAAAATACTTAAACACTCCAATTGACTTGGAAAATAAAAATAGTATTTCCATGCACCTCCAGTATACTACACCCCAGAAAAAAAGAAAACCCAGAGGCATTTTACATAAGAACGGCATTACTTAAAGGTGGGGTAGGTAATTCACTTCAGAAACACTTTTTGTTATATTCCATGGAATGCTCTTAACATCCCGATAGCAATGAATATATTAAATGCTTTGACAATAAATACATACAAATTTCATCTGTGGAAGCCGTAGCACTGTAAAAAGCACGACCAATTATTTTAGCCGGGCCATAATTGGATGGCCTACCTGCCTGTCAGCCTTCCATCTGTGCACAAACTTATCTCGTGCCCTCATTGGTCATGTGTGCATTCGTGTGTGTTGGAGGAGGGGCTCTGTAAGGAAGTCTGAAGGAAGGGGCAGATTTGTGGGTGGTGGGGGGGGGTCGGTCGTGTTGCTGGTCTGTTTTTTGTTTATTGTGTTTTTGTTGTGTTTTTTGTTGTTTAGTGGTTTTCCAGGTTTTCATTTGATCGAGTGCGTATTGTTTATCGATCTCTATGATGTTCTAGGATTTGACACTATGGATAGTCCTGGTCGATGAGAGCGGTGGTGACGGCTAAGGCCTGAACGGGCGTGGTGATGTTTTCTTTTTATAGTAGTCTAAAATACCTTCAGACAGAATCACTGAGTGAGCAGTCGATAGTGCAACAATGGTTAGGTAGTTTGGTTTTGGGATGGGAATAACCCATAACAGAGGACGCCGACAGGATATTGGGTGCAACTGTATAATGCACGTATGGTTGATAATAGTGCGTGATATAACGTCGAGAGTTTATCTGAAGGTTAGTGTATACGATCCGATCCGGTGCAATAAAGCTCTGACGTTATGACCTTCCCAGGGGAGTGCAACAACCAAGTCTGACTCGTTAATGTTAGTTGCGTATCTTTGCGGTACGACTTCAATACAGTAATCAAGTGAAACTTTCATAGACTATTAGGTAGGTATTGTAAAAACAGTTTTGACTCTAACAGTATCCTCTTAGTCATCGACTCTCGCATGTGGTGTCTGAAGTGCGCAAACCCGTCGATTCGATCTGCGGATTAGTGTGTGGACCTAGATAAGAGCCTATATTATCCTGAATATAATCCGATTGGCGCTAGTTTTCTCCACAGTAGTTTAGTTTAGATGGTTTTTTTCTCCCCGCGGGCTCTTATACCGTTTATGGGTTTTACTGAGAGAAAAGATTTTAGGGGAAATTTTCCATTTTACAGTGACACCCGTAGTTATGAATCTATGCGTCGCCATGAATAATATAGCTAAATATTTCTATTATATCTCTAAAGATTCGAAATCAGATGATAGGGTAGTAGAGTTCCCACCAAAGTGATATTCTTTATTAAAAAGAAAAAACCTGCCGGTGTGATATATAATTATAAAAAAAAATTGATCCTACAAGTTTAGACGAAATGAATATTTTATTTTTTTAGCTAC
>NW_011334620.1:292291-310640 GCF_000735185.1 Notothenia coriiceps
ACAGGCTAGCCATTTCACGAACAAAGGATTGAGCCCTTCCACAGAAAACCTGACATAACTCACGCCACAAAGAGGCACCACTTTGCCTAAGAACTTTGCATCCAGATCTGTTCACTTCAAAAAAACAATGGTTGTTCGTTTCCCCTTGATTCTGCACTTTTTTTGCACCTCTAAACCTTCAATGTTTTCAACCTCATGTCTAACTTCAAGTACAACAGCAAGGGAACTAACATCTACACAGTAGTTACTTTTATGTACCATCACTTTAAACGATTATAGAATAGCATGCTTACATTGTGTCTCAAGTACTGAAAACTAGAAAATTCATGATGTGTTTGACAAACTGGCAATGAAATTGGGAAACATTCTTTAGGGAGATATCCACATGAGAGCATACGTTAGTGAGTGAAGCCTGGAGGGCCCTTTTGGGAACTATATGTATATGCAAACAACACCCTGCCGATTATGCGTTTCCTTACTGCTTCTTTGGAGAAACCTTCTTCATTATTGCTTGAGCCAACTAAACTGTTCAGTTATTTCCAGTGACATCCTTCATCTGTGAAACTACACATATATTCATAGATGAGAACATCAAATACTGACATCGCATTTAAATAAATAGCGAAACAGATATTTATTATGTCGCATACAACCATTAGTCGAGGGCGCGAACAGAAAGATATAAACAAAAAAGAGAAGCTATATACATATAATTTTTTAATTAATAATAGAGACAGTTCAATATGTAACAGCATTTATATCACACACGCATGAGCGCTAGAATGGCTCAAACGCACAAACCACTAAACAATACACACATCACAGTGGGCACACGGAGCTGAGGGTAGGCTACAGCATAACAACCAACAGACAACTCGACTTAGCCCCACAACCCTTAGCCCCACGCACTCCGAAAAATGATGTTAAACGTAACAGCAAAATAAAGTCCCCCGCCAACAAATACGGAGTAACACTTGGGCCACAGACAGTGGCAGTTAGTAACAGGATTCATCGATTTGCAGTAGTCACTTGTCTGGAAATACCGAGAGACCTACGCAAACGCATTTTTGAAAACTTTTGCGCGTAGTGGATCGTCTTCTCCAATAGAAGGCGATCCTTTGATAATGTCTTCTGGCCAATCAGAATCAAGATAACGGCGTGGTGTTGTTGGCCAGGAAGTCCTGACGGAGAATACTTTTTTCTGTAAGTACGATCGAATACAACATTAGCGTGTTGATAGAAAATCAACACGTAATGGAAATAAGACCCCAGCAGGTTTGATGTTGAATAGGTGTGTGGGCTGTCCTTTAACATTTTGACACCACAGAACAATGTTTTATAATAAACATACATACATACATACCATAACATATCATACATAACATACATACATACATACATACATACATACATACATACATACATACATACATACTGTATGTTAAATGGATATATCCGCCTTCTTTCATTTATCTTTCATCTTTCCATTCCCACAACAATATACATAAAGAAAAGGCATATTTTGGACATGGTTCGAATG
Source organism: Notothenia coriiceps (assembly GCF_000735185.1). NCBI lineage: Eukaryota > Metazoa > Chordata > Actinopteri > Perciformes > Nototheniidae > Notothenia > Notothenia coriiceps. Next base: position 293,832 of record NW_011334620.1, read on the forward strand.
GTGATTAATCATGATTAATTAATTTTTAAGCTGTGATTAATCAGATTAAAATGTTTAATCGTTTGACAGCCCTAATTATTTTATATCTGAGCAGGACTCACGTGAGCCAGCTTAAAAGAATAAGAAATTCAAGTCATCGTTACATCATTTTCTTTATCCTGTTCTGTTCCCTCATCTTTCCCTCCGCCCCACACTGAACGGTCATAGCTTCGACAAACAGGCGCACGTAGAGGTCGGAGACCACCTGTTCTGAGTCGGCTGAACTGGTGAGGCGATATCAGAGGACACATCTGGCCGAAAACAGGCCGGATGGGAATGGCAGCATGCTCCCGGGCGCAGACTGCTGATGGATGACTCACAGCTGATGCTGAGGTCACTAAAGGTCAAATGGAGAATGAAAGGGTCAGTCGGGACATGGTTTTTCTAGGGAGTATGTAACTGCTGGGCGGGGATAATAATATAGTTAGAGGGTTGGCAGGGTACCTTGAACTCTGGGTGGGGAGGAAGGGTGCTTGATGAGTTATTTGGCAATCTGCTCACATATAAGAAAGGTCTTTCTAATAGAGTTTTTATATTTGCAGTATTCATAATTATTTGCCGTTTTATTATGAATGTAAACGGGTGAAACACGAGTGAATCCATGAGAAGTTTTACTTCTGAATTTCAACTTCAGTAGTTGTTTTTCATTTCCAGCCTCCATCTAAGGTTATGTATTTTGAAAAGGGGAAGCAGGCAGAAAATCTCAGCGGTCTGATTTGCGTTTGCTCTGAGCTACGTGTGATGGAGGTGTGACCAGTTATGGCCCAAGTCCATCAACCCAGTGTCAATATCTGTGACCCTAAGCAGCAGAGTGAAATATAATGTCTCTACTTCCTCTGAATAAGAAGCACGCACAGAAACAGGACCGAAGACAGTAATGCCATCAATCTTGTTGGATTGTGAAAGTCCCTGGACAAGAAACCTGGCCTTTTATATTCTGGCTCTAAAGCAATCCTTCCCATCTATAGGAAACAATGTGTGTGAGAATGTTTGTGTATCAACATATTCATGAACTCAGAATGATCCCCACCCCTTGTTTCAAAGTTCACTGTGTTTTTCCGCAGCCTGGAAGGGAGTGGAGTGATGAGAAGAGAAAGACAAGCGTGTCCTCAGAGCTCTCCTCTTCCTTATTCTTCATCAGCTTTCATCTCTCGGCCCTTCAGAGAGACTGAACCATAAAAGAGTCCAATCACTAGGGGACATATTATTTTCTCCCTGCTGCTTGAATACACTACATCATAGCACAGACCTATACAACTTCTCCTCCTCTTGCATAAATAACTCCCGACAGCCGTAGCTGGAAGTGTGGCTTTATCTATTGGTTGTGTGTGTGATTAACATAATAAATAGATTGTTTCTTTTTTCCTGGTGGAGTATGAATGGAGAATTTAAATAAAATGGGAGGAAAACTCACTCATTTTTCTGCAGCAACAGGATCAGCTGTTCACCTTCTGCACGAACCAGCAGCTGGAGTGACGCAGGATAGCTCTGAAACACAAAAAGATGAGAGGAGTGTTAAGGCGGTGCCTGGAGCTCACCCATCCTGCCTCTGTGAACCAGCGTCTGTGTGAAGCTTCACCTTCAGCTTGACACACTGGCTGTATACAAGCCAGGATGTGGCAACGCACAATAGTGTAAGAGGAAACGGAAGAAAGCGTCCACATCCTTCACTTCCCAAGTCTGTGCATGAAACTAAAGTTTGACTAGACTCAACTAAACCAATGACCGTAGTTGTATTGCTATACTGCTCAAGTAAGTAAGTACAGTATGGTCCTCATTTTTTCGTTGCTAGCCATGCAATGATGTAATTTTTTTGAGTAGCTTACACCTTTTAACAAATGCCCGTGCTGGAATTAAATTGTAACTAACTAATTAATAACAGCCTCACTGTTCACCCTTTTAATGCTTCAGTGCGTCAACTGGCAAAAACAGGGTGCCTTTAATTATTGACAGGCTGCCACAAATGCAGGTTATCTCTCTGGAAGGTTAGCCCTAACTGCGATCATTCATCAAAGAGCCCATTTTTGTCATGTAGTGATACCAGATCACATTTGATTATTGCAAGACAGTAATGGAACAAGAAGAAATTAGATATCTCTCCTGTTAGATGAATATTTTAAGATAACTGGCTGCACACCTTGAGCTCCAGCAAGGTGTCCAGCTGTTAGGTAGAAAACTCCTAGAGGTAGTTGCAGCATGAAGTCAGATAATTGTTGCAAATAACATGATGGGAAAAATGATCTGCTTGAGTGATGCTGAATAAAACTAGAGCATGAGTCCAGTATTCATCAGGCACCTTAATATTGTTATGAAGTTTCTTGGCAGAAAAACTGTATTTCAGTGCAGAAGCAACTGCCATGACTACGCTCTGTGAGTATATCGTATATGGCACTGATTTATGGATGCAAGAACCCAGGAAATGAAGGAGATGCAGGAGATTGTGCTTACATTGCTAAATGTCAGTTTGAGGTTCAATCTTATATCACAATTTAAAGTGGCAATATCCCAACAAACAACTCTAAGATGCTTTTCAGAAAAGAATGTTGTTATCAGAGTGAAGAAGTGCCCTTGCAGCCGGACAGAAACAGAGTGTTCATGCCTGAGGACTCGGAACATTTTATGACGTGAACATAAAGAAAAACAAGAAAAGAAAGCCATGAACTTTTCAAAAAGGATTTATGTAGAGAGACAGAAATTGCCAGTCGTGTGCAAAGAGAGGAGCAGACATAGATTTGTGTCTCATGTGTTGATACTTTGTGCGTACACTGTCCTGTTTCACAGTGACATTTCTTAGGTCTGCTAATTGATGCCTTCAGGCCGTACTTAGCCAGTCTCCGGTCTGCAGCTCTGTCTGAGAGTCAGTCGGTCTTTCTTTGCGGGGTTTGTGTGTGTGGAAAGTCGATGTCACTGTAAGTAATGACTCGGCAATACTTTACGGCCGCTTCATAACCTTCCACTGGCACAAGGAGCGGCTATATCAATCTGTTATATGGGGACGTTTAAGTCTTAGTGCAATCTCTGCTAGGACAATCACCATCTGCCCTGGAAGTCAGTTTAATTAAGGAAGGGTCAGCTTGTAGATGGCGTACTGTAAAAGCACGGGTCAACCAAAATGTTCAACAGTCAGCAGTAGCCGGGGGTTAGACAAATCTGATGCATTTGAAAATGGGCTGCATAACAAGCTCTACAAAGCTAAAAGCATGCCAATGTGACATGTGGGTGATAAACAATTCATGTAATTAACTTCAGTGCCCCCCTCAACAGACTGACTGAGAGAGGAGCAGAAGGCTGGAGAGAAAACAAATCTCTCAGATGGTGACTTGCCTGCACCAGGAAAAAAATGTTTGATTGCTCAGGGAGTTCTCAACACCTACGCATTTCCTCCTATGGAAAAGTTTCCTTCAGTTGTGGTGGGGGATGCCGAATTTCAAACATTTCCAGCTGCAAAAGGTGGTCTTGATTCCAGCGGGGGCTGATTTCACTATACACAGGCATGTTTTAAAATAGCATATATCTTATGGTGCAGGAAAGAAATGAAACATTCTACAAGGCTGCTTCACACCGTCTAATCTTTCTCACAGCGTCAGGATTGTGTACTGCTGACAGGTAAAGCTGTTGAAGGGATGACAAGTTCCAAGGAAATATCACACTATTTTCTTGCCTACTATGCAACTCATGCTCAAACAAAGGAGAGGGAGCTAGCATAGAGGGAAAACACAACAGGGAACAAACAGGAAGGGGCATTTCACTGAAGGAAAATCAAGCAAGCGGGGAAAGAGGAACTACTGTAAAGGAGACACATACTGTGGTTGTGTCAAACAAAAAGCAAGACATCTGTACTTGGCTCAGCTCTTGGAAACATCAGCTGTACTGCTGTGTGAGCAAGCTTCTTAGCATTACGCTAGTGTTGCACTGAGTGGCCTTGTGAGTGTTTACCCCGGTGGTGCGCTGGAAGAAAGGTCTGCGCTCCTCGCCCTTCAGCAGCAGAGGTACCGTGGTCCCATAGCGCTCTGGTCTGGCTGCTTCCCCTCGCTGTTTAGCCTTGTCTGGACTACTTTCTGTAAAAAGAACATCAGAACAGATTAAAACATCAGTGAGTCAATTAAAAATCCCACTGAAAAATGCAATGAAGGCAATGTATTAACTTTGTAAGCATGCAGACAAAGGGGGCAAGCAATGGTCAAAACAGCTCTTTAAAACAGCCCCTGCAACAAAGGCAGGGAATCCTTGGATAGAAAGCAGTTTGTTTTTTATTGTGGACTGAGCTGCTGAGAAAGAGTTAGAGTTCATTCAGGGGCCTTTGAGGAGATGTGCTGTCCCCCAAAGGGTCTCTACAATAAGAAAAAGCTACAGACACACATCAATAATAGATCCGCTCACACAGTTTTTGAGGGACTCAGCTTTTACGATAAATCTGCACAGGAAAGAAATCTTTAAAAAGATAAAAAGCTGGCAAGATAAATGTGTCCTTTCCACTTCTTATTTATCTTTTTACTTAAATAAATATATAAAAGGTCAGACACTGGCACTGCAGTCTGCTGTGTTGCCTTCTCTTTCCCACTTCCTCATTCATTCAAATCCTCTTTTAAACTCTGACTGAAGAGAAATTAACTTAGTTAGAAGAAGCCAATTATGCTAATTAGCCCTTCAAAGACTGCTCATCGGGGAGGCAAACAAAATGGGATGTATATATAGCATAGGATGAAATATAATAACGCGGGTGGCTTGAAGCAGAATATGGGAATCATAGTCACAATTCCCTCTGCTCTCTCCGTGTCTCTCAAGCTCTCCTCCCTCTTCTCCCACAGACAACAGAGACTGTCCCTGATGCTCCCACGGCCTCACAGAGCACGTCTGAATTGTAGCAGGCCCAGCAGGCTTCCTGTGAAGCCCAGTAAATGTTACAAACCCAGGGAGGAGCTGTGGAGATGAAGTGGAGAGGTAGTGTCAGAGGGGAGGGGGAGGTTGTTTGAGGTCTCACAATCCTGTTATCACCAAAGCAAGGCTGAGAGAGCGTGCTGCGCCTCTGTGTACTGTACGTCTCAGGTCTACGCTTGTTCCCTAATCCCTTAGAGATACGCACGTAAAGCAGCCGTTTGTCTGCGTTGCATGTACAGCGTCACGCAGGGTACAACAAGAGTTCAGTAGTACATTGAGCTGCGATACTACACTGACATATTTGTTTACTCTTCCCCCCTCTCCCCCACCGGCTGAAGACGTCTTCATTTTAAGCAGTCTTTTAAAGTCTGACGTTTATTTTCTTTGTATCTTTCTTTCGGTCCTGCTCCACCACAACTGCATTTCTTACATCTTCAAACGGTGTCTGACGGCGGGTGCCCTTCGCTCTCAGTGTGGCCCAGACTCTCCGTTTATCCACAGTGAGTAATAAGCTAACAAGGGCATAAAAGGGACCTCCTATATTTAATGAGGTATTTCAACATGTGCCGATGGTAGTTTGTTTGTTTTAGTGGTGCATGAAAACCCCGTTAGACAGATGGAGCAGCATGACTGAGACCACAGGCTGTGGCTAGTGCTAATAAATGGAGCTATAAAAGGGAAAGTCAGGCAGACGTCTTGTTAATAAAAGACCTTAACACGACTACCGTTGTCCCTTGCAATTCAATTGGATCTCTCAAATACTTTTGAGTTAATTTAAGTCATAAAACCATACCAATGTAGAGGGGACACTAAAGCAGGAGTATGCGTAACACAAACTAGTTTATATGTCATCAGACCACATCTGAGGGCAAGAGTGTTTATAGTTGTTCTGAACACTCAAAAGCACGAAAAGAGCCTGTCGCCAGAGAGGCTAGACACAATGAATCGCACACTTTGGGGCAATCTTTCCTGAGAGTCTTGTTGCAGTTGTTTGTTCTCGTGGAAAGCGGTAAAAAGGTTGTGTGAAGAATAAAAAGAAGAGCTTAAAAAAAGAATTCCAGATCACCACCTTGCACACTTGCAGCGGGAAGTAGGCATGCCTGTTTGATTGTTGTAAGTGGAAAATTACAAAAATATTGTATCCACCCCAAAAAAAGTTGCCATTGAATATTTAATATGAATGTGCGTGTGTGCCGTGTGGAAATGAGCTGCATGCCGTATGTGACTTTGTCAATATTTTTTGCGTGCATGCTTCAGTAAAAGCTGGATGACGATTAACGTTTCTATGCAACATCCGTCATTGCTCTCCAAAAGGAAGTATTCCCTTCAAAAAGCAAAGAAAAATTACATTCATGATTATTCTCATGGGCTTTATGCTCTTTGGGATCCTTTGAAATTCAAACCACAACTGGGTTAATCCCATATGTTTTTGGAGAGTATCTTGATTGCTAAGCCAACCACAGTTGTATCCCCATGTTGGCCACAAGGGGAAATCAGCTGCGGGTCATACATCTTAAAAACATAACTCTGTTTGGCAGCCAAAACATCTTTCCTCCGCTCTCTCTGTAAATAGCCTCAAAAACTAAATCTCTACGAGGATGATTTGTTTTTGCTGTTTTATCATAGCACCCCGAGCAGTAGCTTTATTACTTACTAACTGGTGGGTAACGTGAATTCAAACGGGGGCTGCAGTCCACTTTACTCAGCAGGGATACGACACAGACAAAAATATAAACAAACTAAATGAGCTTCAATTACTTCAGTCAAGCAGAAGGCGCCGCTGGACCCAAAATCCACCTCATTACTTGTTCTGCATGTCTCCTGCTGCAAGATGGGTTCACTTATATGTATATATTCATCTATTTAGTGATTAAAGCAGAGAACCATATGCATATTTTATTAATGTTCAAAGTGCACATGAACAGCATTATCTGTGTTCCCTTTAGTCTATTGGAGGAACAGAATACATTATTGTTCATTCACACCTAATAAGGTACCTGCGCTATCGACAGTTCTATCATGGAGCCGCTCCCTTGAGATGAACAGGAGGATAAACAGTGTAGTGAAGGTCAAACAGGCAGCTTGAAGGACGTGGTAATCTATAGGCAATGTATTCAGAGAACAAGAAAGTGAATGTCACAGCGGGACTTTAGCAACTCCCTCAAGCTGATTACCCTGAAATAAAATGTGCATACAGACTATGCAAGTTTAGTGTTGACCTTGGGAAACAGTTGGTAAAAATCTCAACACATCTCACAAGATCATGCTTTAAGCACACACATATTTAGGGCTGATCATTGATCTTTAATGTTCATCAATAAAACTGATGGTTTTTTTTCTCTCTATCGATAATTTAGCCTATGATATAAGAAAGTTGTGAAAAATGTCCCTAAAGTCCAGGCTTACGTATTAAAAATAATAATGTGTACAACTAACCAGAGCTACCACTGCATATTAATTAATTAATTGAATGCCAGAAAATAGTGAAAATATCCCCAAATCTAAGGTGATATCTTTGAATGCCTTGTACTGTTGGTCCAAAGCCCAAAGACAGTCATTTGAATGGATATCAAATGTAGAAATTCAGGACATTTCTATACTTGACAGGCTGAATACTTAATAAGTTGATCAAATATTTGTTTTACTGTTCATCAACTTATCAAAAAAAAATTCTCCCACTTTAAGAGATACTCAAAGAATATTTTGTTATCCAGATATATGCAGATGCAGGCAAGGCAAGGCAAGTTTATTTATATAGCACCTTTCAGCACACGGCAATTCAAAGTGCTTTACAAAATAGAATAAAAGACATTTAAGAAGAAATACATCAAAAACAAAAAATCATGTTGTTGCAAAGATAACCTCTGTCTAAGCTGCTCTTCACCACACAGGCCTTGTCCCTTTAGATTTCCACTCAAATATAAGAGCGGGGAAACATGATGGGCCCTGGGAGAGACGTGACACTCCAGTTATTATGAAGCGAAGGCCTTTAATAACAGCGCATTAGAGTTTCAGAGCTCTGATTATGTTTTGACAATGAAGATTTGATGTTCAATATCTGCAAGGCGGCTGCCAAACCAGCCCTCCATGCCTCCAAACGAACCCCTGGGATGTGTCTGTGAATGCATTCAAAGGGTGAATTTCTGCCAGCAAGGACTCTCTGGAGTAGCCCCCTTTTAGCAAAGAGAAAGAAGATGAAGGCCGCACGATTACTAAAGATGAGAGATGCCACACACAGAAGAAGTGAGTTCAACTGTTGAAATTATATTCGATTGAAATCTTGCTCCAACCCACAATCAGTGCTGCAAGTACCTACTGCATTGATCATTCATATTGATCAGATGATGGCCGTGTTTAAAGAGCCAAGGTGAAACCACTGCTTGGACATGGGTTAGGTGTCGTTATTAGTGTGGAGTAGGGCTGTGCAATTAATCGTATTTTAATCTCGATTACGATTTTGGCTTGCAACGATTACGAAAACAACATAATCAAAATAAAACGATTATTATAATTTATTTATTTTATTACTTTCTTTCAATGCTTTTTCATTTCGGTTATGTTTACAAGTGCATGATATAAAACCTGAGTCAAATAGAAAAACTAAAGTTATGTTGTGTTGTCTACCTTTAGAATGCTTCTATTCAATTATAAGAGGGCATATTGATTCAACTATCACAGATAGAAATTCAACAAAACGTTAAAAGCTTCACTAAAGTATAATTTATTGTAGGGCTATTGATCGTTTTGCGTTATATGATGAGCCAACATGTCAAACCACATTTATGTTTTTACAGCAAGGTTTAACATTTACAAAGCACTAAAGGAACAGTTTGACCTCTTGGGAAATGCAGGTATTTGATTTCTTCTACACCAGGAGTCTTCGAGCTGTAGATTTATGTATAAAGAACAGATGTAAGAGTTGTATTGATCGTCTAATCCAACTGTAAGCAAAGCAAAGAGGCTGCAGCGGTACGGGCTGAGGAGGCAGGTTGGCTGCTGATCAAAAGGTTAGCAGTTTTTTCATAAACTCCTTATTTTCACATGTCAATATTTTCTTGAATAAGACTCTAAACCTTGAATTGTTGAACTTGAATAAGGATTTTAGCCGAAGTTGTAAAAATGTTGGTAGTTATGTACAAAGAAACATATACATAGGAACAGAAAGTACATAGAGTGCCACAGTGACGCGTCCTAAAACCCGGAAGTAAGTTAGCATTTTACCACTTCCGGTTCCTTCAACAAAAACTAATGCAATTCCTCCATAGGATTTTGGAAAATAGCTCGAAATGAGGTCTGTGGTTGACACAAATTGAAGAGACAGATCACGTTTTGTTCAGCCGGATAATATCCACATGTCTACCCTACTTTTAGAATCATAAATCTAATCGATAGATTTATGATTCGAAAATGTTAAAAGTAGGGTAGACATGTGGATATTATCCGGCTATTTTCCAAAATCCTATGGAGAAATTGCATAGTTTTTTATCGAAGGAACCGGAAGGAGTTTACTTCCGGGTTTTAGGACGCGTCACTGTGGCATTCTATTTGTGAGTGATTTAAGCTTTCTAAATAAAATGTCAGCTGTTTTATCAGCTACCAGTTTAAAAATCACTGATACCATAATCAAATAATTGCTGATTGGTCATCAAGATAATCGGTCAACTCCTAAAACATCACAAGGACTTAGTGGGTAACACAAGGGTCATATATGGGATAACATTTGAGAAAGAAAGGAATAAGAGGAAAGGAAATAAAAGTGAAGATCTTAGTGTTTTTGGTATTTGTTTCACTTCTGCCTTTTACATTCTCTTACACAAGAAATCTGAGGATTAAAGATGCTAACCTGTTCATCTTTTCGGTCCAAGTGGAACAAAGGAGCTCTACACACACTTTAGTGGAGCTTCCTGTACACATCCAATTACTGATTTCGTATGAAAACACCACTGACCTAAATACAGCAATAGATGCTACACCTCCGTTGTGCCCTCGGAAATAGATTAGAGAATTGCGAATGAGGCCGCTTTGAAACGTGATACAGATATTCAGACTATCTTAATAGAGTCGTTCCTGGTAGTACAAATAGCCAGCTTAGTAACTTCTCCTAGAAAATCAACTCGAAGGTGATACCTGTGAGCATGCTCTGACATTTATTTAATTAGCTGGAAGTCAGAGACGCCCAAAGAAATACAACGATTTCAACATCATATTAACAGACTGCCTACCCTATTACATGTTGTTACAGTTCATCTAGCCAAAGTGTAAAACTCAGCACTGAAATAAAGCCTTGGTTTCCTTTCATAATAACAACTATTTCGTCCAGCACATCAAAGAGAGCACTTTACAATCCTCCCGCTAAAAGGCTCCTGACAAATCCTTTTAATAAAACAGAAAAAGTCCTGCTGCTGACGTTCGATATAATAATTGTTCCTAGACTAATAAAAGACCTGGAAAGTAGGCTGGATGAGTACAGCTTTAGCTCTGTGAAGCAGCGTTTCCGCCAGGGGGGCGTCTTGTCGTCATTTGACGCCCTTATTCAGCTCGGGACGCCCTGAACGCGAGCCGAGGGCGTCCAAAAATATTAATAATTCGAGAGAAGATCGGAGAGTTTTTATCGCTTGAAATGACGAAAAGGAAAAAGGACAAGGACATCCCTCTGTTGGAGGGGCAAAGGAGTCCGGCGGGATTCTTTTCGGAGTATTGAAGATCGTTTCCCCAACATCGAAGGTGCCTGCTACAGGACAACACGGAACGTGCGTGATTTGGACGCGATGAGCGGGTGGGGTTTTTAGTGGAGCACGCGCGTGAGCGCCGGAGCCTCGCAGCGGCGAAACTGAGGCTCCGTGGTAAACTGTGGTAACATGAAGAGCCCAAACAGCCGGCGCTTTAAGAGAGCCGAGCCAAATGATCCGGCTCATTAACGTAAAAAGACAGTATCTATAAGGGACGGCTCAAGTCAAAATTCAAGCACCCCCGCTCTCGGGGTGGACGCCCTCTCAGCCCTGGTCTGGCGGAAACACTGTCTGAGACCCATAGTATATGCCTAAAAATAGCATGATAGGAGACCTTAAGAAATGTTTTCTGGATCATCCAACTTTCTTTCCCTTCCTTTGTACATACTTATTGATGATGTATTGGTGAGAAGGCCACATCAGTTGGGGAGTTAAAACGAATCTAGTTGAAACGTGGTTTGTGGGTGTAGGGTAAAGCATGTGAAGAGTTTGTGATTCAGAGCTGAAGTGAACAGATGAGAGCAGGGATGTCTTTGGTGTGTTGAACATGTGTGTGTGGTTAATGTTGAGATGCTGTCAGCCCAGTGACAGACTATAGGAAACACACACAGACTGAGAGCATGTTCTGATAGCTGAGGTTAGAACAGCCAGATTGTTGCATTGTGATGTGCAGATGTAATCATCCTTTGACACGCAACCGGGATCATACTATGGCAAAAAAGTGATTATATGCCGTGACTGGAATTGACCATATAGTTCACTGCTGAAACGGTTCATCTGCTGTGCACATGGCACCTTGTGGAGCTACTTTTGTAGGGAAATGAAAAAGAGAGGGGTGCTGGTTTTAAGCCAGGCAGAGTGGCTCAGAGCATACGCTTTGAAAAGAAACGGGGAGGGAGATTGCAATATAGTTGAAGAGGATTTGAAGTAGAAGTGGAAACTCTTTCAGTTAAATATTTAGGCTACTGCAGCACAGGATGGAGAGGCAGATGAAAGGGACAGGCTGTATCACCATTTGCCTTGTGTTGTTTACCCTGTAGATATATGCGAGCATTGACTCAAACGTTTTCGTGCCAAGCTCAGAAAAGCTGAAGTGCAATTGGGAACACAAAGAAAGGGAATATAAACTATTTTTCAAGACTCCCCTACAACACAGATAAATATACACAGGCAATGGAGCATTGCTGTGTGGGATGATTGTGAATGTGCAATGAGGAATAGGTTATTTATTGTATTTTAAGTACAGACACAAACTAAAACCTGTTGATACAAGCCACCGACCAACCATGGCAATTTTAAATTATGTGATGAATTCAAATGTGGGTTGTTTTTTTTTGTTCTTAAAAGGAATTCATAAAGGAGGGCAAACCTGAGGTTAAAATCCTCTGCGTTCAAACAGTCAGGAATGTATGAGCCACACAGGGTTCACACTGCACCACAGACATGCTGTCTACTCGTGTATTAATCATCATTAGGCCAACATGAACCACAAAGCTTTTATGTGTCCATGTTTAGGGCTTCCACATTAAATTTGAATAGACAGAATTCTAATAAACTTGATCACTCTACTGGCATGGCTATTTTTAGTCTTTAATTGTGTGTGTGCCTGTGGTGGATCAGTAAACGTTTTCGCTTTGGCGCACACATGCAGACAACTAGTCTCCTCCCAAGGCTGCGAGCCCAGTGCGGGTCCGGTCTCTACTTGGTTAGATTACAGAGTGGACTCTGACGGCCCATGAGCCGAGGCAACCCGGGACATCAACACAACAGCCCTGATGCGGGCCTCAAATTGCATACTCTAGGAGAGCCAGTGACCACCTCCATGTTAGACCTAGTGTGTACCCATAGGCCACATCTAAATGTGCTCTCTATTTCTGAAGGGAATCTTCGTAGCCACAAGCAAACCATTTGCTCGTTTCAGAAGTAGGCTTCATCCTGTGCTGTGTGGTATTGTTGAATTGGGCAGAAGGGTGCCAATTAAGACTATACAAGTAATTGCATGTGAGTGCATGTTTGTCTGTTTACAAGAGAGAGTGAACAGAGCCAGACTGGCCGCAAGGTCCGACCAAGGCCAGGATGCAATGGACTGTGTCTGAGTGGAGTAACTCAAAGTACTGTCTTGAGGTCACATACATTGGGGATGGTAGCAGCCAACAGTGCCTTTGCTCCCTCGCTCAGCCATGAAGAGCTTTACAGACCAACATAGACTAACATAATGTAAGCCTGTACAAGTGCACATCGAGGGCTCAGATGTGGCTTGTTCCAGTGTGCTGAAATACTTTAGTCCATTAGCCTCTCCTACCCTCGCTGTAAATCCTCATCTCTTTTACATCGTGAGGGATTCTGGATAGCATGTTTCCATAAGTCTACCTGCAAGGCAGTCTACCAACTGGGAAATATCAACATTATCTCTGCTTATTCATTCATCTTAATCTCTACATAGTAGTTTTGGTGTACCAACCTCTCTCTGTCCTCCTCCAGTAGAGTGGTCAGGCAGGTGCTCTTATGGGTGAAACCCCTGTGGCTCCACTCTTGCTCCTCAAGCCTGTGTAAGGCGTCTCTGTGAGAGCGGGACACCTCCAGGAGCTGCTCCTGCATCCGTTGGGAGGAGCGCTGCTGGGCCTTCACCAAGTTGTTGAGCTGAGAAAAATGGGGAAAGCAAAACAGAGGAGAAGGTCATAGTATCTTACACAGCGAAAAGTTGCGTAGTGTAATGGGCGAGTGCCTCAATTGTATTTAAATGTGTTGCCATTACCGTAAAACCTGAATCAGAATACCTTTGTTAGTCCCACAGAGGGGACATTTACCAATAGAACAAAATGTAACGTTAAAAATAGAGTAAAACCACCTTTTTAAAGAATCATTTAATCAAAGTTACAATTGGATGCATTTTCCCATTCAGCCTTAGATGTGTCATCTGAAAAGTTAGGTTTTTGAGATTTAAGATTAAGGATTTAATTGTACACACTACAATTTAATTCCAACAATGTACAACATCTGCAGAGCTTCCTGTAAAAAGTTGTTGTTCTAAATCATAAAACTTCACTCACTTGAAAAATTACTTTTTTTGGTCACAGATTTATAAACATTGCAGAAGACTAGATCCAACGCAAGTAACACCTGTAGAGCAGAATAACAAATGTGTGCAATGATGCATCCGTAATAGATGCTCTTTTGTCTGACAGTAATGCATTCCCCTCATTTAATTTGTTCACCCGCTCCATATGGTGTCTAGTTTGCTGCTGTAGGTACCTCAGCCCTTGTTTTTCTGTACACATCCTGCAGGTGGTCCTGCTGGGTCCACAGGGAGTCTCTCTGCAGGACACGAAGCACCTTCTCCGGTCTGCTGGAACCATATTGGGCCCCCAGTAGAGCTGAATCTGTCTTCTCTGATTTCAACACAGCGATTACCTCATCTCTGGCCTAGAGAGACACACATTGCAGTTACTGGCTTATTTCAGTATGTTGGGAAACTGCAGTCTGCACACTTTATGTGACTTTTCATGAGCTAGATGCAGCTACAGAATGAATATTAACAAATCGTATACCTGTAGTTCTCCCTCCAGAATACTCAACAGAAACAATAAGTCATCACGGGACAGGTCTTCTTTTTTGTGTCTGGCCTCCAACCTCTCTCTCTTGTCTCGCGTATTGGCCCTCTGCACAGTGATTTTAGGGGTCTGCATTGGTTGGAATGGAGACTCTGAGTTGTGTTTCTTTAAATCATTTTGATTCCAAGAAACCATTTTGCCGCTTTTACCAAGTGGGTGCATGACTTTTGAGTCTACCTAGGAGAAAATGGAGAAAGAGCGTAGATCAAAGTAGGCAGCTTAACAAGAACACAAAGAGTAATGCGTGCTTCCGATCAAAAGAGGTTAAACAAGGTCATACGCTGTGTCATTACAGTACAAGTGGTTATTGTATGTCTTTAATAAGTGACCGGCTGATGCAGATTATATAACTCTTTGTGGGCTAATCCAAAGTCAGAAGGCTTCTTGTCATCACAGTTAGTGTTACTGAAACGGAGAGGCCTGCGCCTGGCATTACTTTATGTGAGGCTTATGTCATCTCATATTCGTACTCTTAGTACATTCACAGCAATCACTTTTAGCTTGGCAGACAAAAGTGCTGAAGGTTGCCAGAAAGTAGGTCCATGATTACTGACCACATGAGAGCAAGGGATGTGTGTTATTGAAGCAAATCATATCAGCGAAACTGCGTTAGCTGGCCAGCTTCCTCTGAGTTGGTGTTCTCATCCCATATTTAGAGAAAGAAAGAAAGGAACCAAGCAGGTTCATATTAGCGCAAGATGATGTCATCCCTCTGCTTTTCAGCTCTGCCTCTTAAGTTCAAGCTCTCACAGTGGCTGGGAACGCCTTTTATTCCCTAGTCGTTGATCAAGTTTCTTTAGTTAAGTTACTAAAGGCCATTGTTGGAAAACTCAACAAATTGCTAGATAATTGTGAAAAGCAATTAGGTCAAGTATAAGAAATGTCTTAAGAGGTATGACATTTCACTGCAGTTGTTTTAACACTTTTATTGAGACCACCTCAGACCTTTTATGGGTGTTTATAGAAATAGTGGCATTGCTTTCCTGTTTAGTAACAGCATTTCTTTGTCTCCCCTCTCTTTATTTGACTTAGCCATCCCTTCTCTTACACAAGCACACATAAACACAGACAGACAGCATCTTCTTGTTGTCAACATGGTCTAAGAGCAGCCTTGAGCCTTTCTTAACAAGATCAACACTGGTATAAAAGGAACAAACATTGTGAAAGTAAAAACACGTCCAACTCCTTCAGCTTGTTCAAACTGTAACCAACACCGTCCCTCCAATCCTTGTGAGAGTGTTGGCTGACTTAATAGATGGTGTCTGCATAGAAGTATTTTCACTCGGCCTCTATGTGGAAAGAAAGAGTGACGATCTCAGCCTCCCTCCCTTCCTCTTGATACCCTCTCGGTATCAATCAGGAAGAGGGATGAAGCTGTCTTAGCTGTCCCTGCGTTCCTTTATTCGACTTCTTTCCAGAGAGAGGAAGGGGTGATACTGAGGCTCTTAACAGCCTGAGGAGTATATAGGTCACTTTTAAACAACATGCGGCATCAATCCCTAATGATATAATGTACTGCCTTCACTCAAAATGAGTATATATTTAATTAATTTGGCATTCTGTTTCAAGAGGCTTGGATTCTAAGAAAGAAAACGGTTGACGGTTTAGATAAAAGATAACCAGCTTCAGTCAGCCCTAATAGGTTAAGTGCCGGGTTGGTACAGATCAAGACATGACGACATGTATGGAGGCTATGTGAGCTAATGATCTATGGCGTGTATTCTCTGTGGTGGCCTGGGGCATGTTTTCTTTGGATGTGAGTGTATATCTTTTTCTTTTGTCTGATGGTTCTGTTAATGTGAGCAGTCAAGCTAAGACATGTGCCTCTGTGTCCTTGCTCTTGGCCTGATGGTGTCTGAACACCTCACAATGCTCACACACACGTGCACACACACAGATGGCATTAGTCAGACTATGTTCTCCTTTAGCGTCTAGACAAGCGCACACACACACACACACACACACACACACACACACACACACACACACACACATGTGAAAGTACACACACACACACACACAATGCCAGGCATGTGAAAGTACCTCCAAACTTTAAGTTTTGGCTCAGATCCAGAGTCTGTCTTAATAATGGTTGACAGCGTTGTCCCAGCGAGGGACGTCCACTGGCAGGCAGGTTGGCAGCCGCACATGTGGCCGGCCATCTCTGTTTATTTATCTGAACACCTCCCAGGGCAGCATGCCTGCATCCCTGCTGCTGCCTGCCCCCGTCCTGCCTGCCCCCGTCTAACTCAAAAAGACACCGGCTGCTCTCGGAAACATCTATTAACTCTTCCATTCGAGTCTCTCAAAATGAAACAGGGCCATGGGCTGGGACCTTTGAAATGTCCCACCACTTTTGTGACATTTCAAAGCAGCTCTTTCACAGCTGTTAACGCAAATTAGGGTCCATCAGCTTTATGCAGCTATCACAAAAGCGCTAAGTTGGCATGTTTTTAACATTTTGTTTCCAGCCCGGGGGCCTCAAACTACTTTCCAAAAACCCGGGACACAAAAATGTCTGTTTCACATTGACCAAACTGACTATACCATGG
>NW_011334620.1:310670-318158 GCF_000735185.1 Notothenia coriiceps
AGTTGGCATGTTTTTAACATTTTGTTTCCAGGCCGGGGGCCTCAAACTACTTTCCAAAAACCCGGGACACAAAAATGTCTTTCACATTGACCAAACTGACTATACCATGGCAAAACCCACACTAATGTTTGACAATCATGATGACTATAGATATTTGAAACAGAAATGAGGAGTTATGGGCATTCCCTGCAGTCAACATGTAGCAATGTCATTGGGCAAGTTGCTTAAATTGCTCCTGTAGGCATGTTAGTGGTATTGAAGTAAGTTGCTTTGGATAGAAAGCGTCAGCCAAATAAAATGTAATTTGAGGAATATGGATTTGGAAGAATGTCTAGCAATCAATCCTACAGTGGTTTTATTCTACTGAACATTCAGAACAGTATAATACAAAGGAGAGGAAAGGGAGAGAGGAGCACAATATATATTTCCCATACGTATGTATCCCCCTGTCAGAGCAAAAATCCTGCTTGCACATGACCCCCAGGTAATTCAAATCTGAAAACCTCTGCTGTAGCCATTCATTTCCCCTGAACAGCTCATATCCACCTGTCATGAGAGGCTGGCTCAGGCTATGCCCTGGAGTTGTCTTTGGCTCCCAGTTTCCAGGGTCAAGCTGGCACATCACTCTTCAACACTCTGTATGTCTGATGTATGCTTTGGCACGCGAGCAGTACTAAAGGCACGGCTGGTAAGAGCGCTGTAACGGTTAAATGATACACTTAGCGAGCCAGCTAGAGAGTGCAGGAGACGTTAAACAGCCTATACAGTTATTTTGTCACCTAAACATGTCGCTGTTGAACTTTCTGATTATGTGTGGGGTTGGGCTGCACATATTGCTAAATGCTCGAAACACTGATGGGTTTAGCATAAAGACGAGAGGCATTACATCACTATATTAACAACATTCACTCCAAATGTTATTGTCACTACTAACTATTTTTTTATAGTCGGGGAGTTTAATGTGGTTTGGTGTGTTCGTCCCTAATTCTTATGATAAAATAAATTAGGTTTTACCATGACTCTTTCGTTCTTCTAGATGGGATCAAAGGTCAAGTCTGATATGACATTTAATATCACATACCATATACAATGTCACTCAATCTCGATTATCAACAAAAATACATGAGACCACAGAATGCTTTTGGCTTCTGTGTAACTAAGCATGTCTTGCAAAGAGCCGATTTGATTTATAAACATCGTCATTTTCTGCCTTTTTCTTTATTTGGATGTGTTTTTATTTGATGCGCCTGAGAGAAGGTGTTAAATATTTGAGTATGGCTCCCATTTCTCTTTCATTGCCATTGATACGTTTTAAGTGCCAGATGTAGCGGAGTGCCTGCTGTCTCTGCGTTTTAAAGTGCTCAAGGCTTTTCACAACTGCTGAATGTTTGGGGTTGATAACAGAGTACAAACACTTTTTTATTATATAGATTGCTATGATATAAGCCCTTGGAATCAAATATGTTCCGACTTACTAGATCTGTAAAAGAAAAGCTCACTTCAGTGCCACCAGGTAACAGCCGTGTCTTCAAGTTTGTTTGTCTTTGTTATCTTCGGTTATCATGGGGTTGGTTGTTGAACTACAACCCAATAGTGAGGGTGAGCCAAACTGTTTTATGAGTATGAGGTAATGCAGTACTGTGCTGGGATTTTATATAACTGGCCTTAACTTGGCACTCACTTATAGTAACCAGATATTTGAAATTAGGCTTAGCATCTCAATACATTTAGTTGTTCTTGTTGTTGCTCTTCCGATGAATTTGGTCATTTGTTTTGAATGCTTTGTTGAATGTTCATAGGTGGTCTTTATACAATGTAGTGACTGAGCTCTATAAATCAAATGGTAATTATAGCCGTGGAAAGCAACAACAACCCTTAGTTGGTCATTGATGTAATGAATGATGGTCTACATTGTTTCGTAATGGTGTAAGGTTTGTCCTCTAGGAGTTATGTATGTTGAGCAAGACTTCCTTGACAGAAGCTGATGATAAATTCTACTATTTACTGTTGAAAATGTGTGCACTGGTGTCTTTGCTTAGGACAGACGTGCACTTTTCACACAGACACATTGAACCCCTACCCTCACTGTGGTATCAAGATGTTAGATTCCACACGTATTGTATCAGTTTGTTGTCTGAGAGATGAAAGCAGTGCGAGTAGTGTCAAAAGCTTAAATGAGCTTCGGCCAACAACGGTAAAGATGACATAAGTTGGAATTTGGCAAGGTGAGAAAATGGTTTCCTCATTTGGCTGTTGTTGAAGCTTAAGAGCTTTGGGTTCTTTACGTAACCCTCATGTCTCTGATTATCACCTCCCTGAGCGACATCATCCGCAGCTCCTTTCACACTCAGCCAGCCAGGACTCAAACACATGCATGTTTGTGTGTCCCCTAACAATATATGTCAGGGAACTGTACCAGACCTTTGGTTTAACTGTAACACGTGCCAAAACATATAAGATAGATCCGGTGGAAGTCTTACTTGACGGTATACTTTATATTCATGTTTAACAATTAATGGGGGGATTGAAATAGTATGCACTGTCTTTTAACGTTGGTTGTACATAGGTTGCCTCACTGCCATTTAGAGTTGCCTTTCTCAAATGAGTTAAGATGCTATACAAATACTTATGAATCGTGCGCTGTTTAGTGCCAAGAAAAGCATTTGATTCTTGAGCAAATAAGTTTTCAGTATGCGTGTTCATTTGACAGGATGTCCTGTTATGTTTATCCAGCATATCTTATAGGTAATCATTGCTGGCCTTATTATGCATCCAACACTCCCCCTGCTGGTGAAACTCCATCCCTGCACCGTGAAAGCTTTTGTTAAATGTCCTAAGAAAACCTAGAAAGAGCAAGGATAGCCAAATAACAACTCCTCCTACACATCATTTGGAAAGCTTGTAAATCTATTAAGACACCCTTCAAGGACTTAATCTTATCTTTATTTCAACATCATTTAGGCATTGTAAAAGACTTTCCATTAACAAGTCCCTGGATTAGTGTCACAACAAAGCAACAAGTGATTGAATACAAAGTCAGAGTGTTAAGACAATGGGCTAAATGGGCTGGACAATGAGTTTGTAACCAATGGTTTTTACTCTGCCTCTCTGCCATGCCACTGCAGCCTGCTTGTTAATGTTGTGCATGCCGCCTTAAGTCCCCATTGATTTAACAATAACACATGCTCAGATTGTGGCTTTAGAGAGGAAGCCGCAGGCCTCCAAAACCAATAACTGCTACACCCCCTCCCCCACCCGCACCACTTCTAGGATCAGTCAATACCTCATGTCTTGGGAAGTGTTATTGATTGTTTACACCAGTGCTGATTTAATTTCATATCATGATATTGGTTTTTTTATAGAAGCACACATCAGAAATATCAGTCTCTTTAGGGGTGGGGGTCTCCAGGCCTGTAAGGACACGTGGTTGGAGGATATATGGTTTGTCTTATGCCTCTGTAAAGGCTACATTGGTATCTTTGATATAACGTATAGAGTTAAGCAATATGGTCTCAATCTTTTATCCCAATTTCATATCTCAATTAGGATATATTTCACAATATATTATGTTCCAGCTAGCTTAGCACTTTTTACTGTTGTTGTTGTTTTGTGTCTTCTTTACATGCTTGTAAAGCGCTTTGAGCACCAGGAAAAGCGCTATATAATTGCAAAGTATTATTATTATTATGTTCAATTACTACATAAGGAAATAACAACATGGTAAAGCCTATTTTAGTTTATCCCTGTGATCTTTTGTTCTATCATTAAGAACTTTACTGCAAAAATATCCACAACAAATGATTTATAAAATGTAGAAATACATCTTGCCAGCTATACACTGATCGCATTCATCAAAAAAAAGATCATGTTGAATTATTGCCCAGCCCTATTAGGCACAGTGCCAGTTTAGACGAGTGAGCACATCCCCCTTAAAAATGACTAACCCTATCTGAGTGCTATTTGTCTGGAACTGAAAAGATCCACCGTTTCCTGTAACCAGTCGATTGATCCTCTTTCCATCCAGTCAGCGCCATTTACCATCCATTAAAACATGTCACCCCTATTGATCTTCCATTAAGAAGAAGCCGAGTGGCACCATTTTCCTGCATTTGAGCCATTGACTTTCATTGATCTATGGTTATCTGATCTGTAAGCGCATCACCCTCTGTGCTTCTGAACGCATTCTCTTTTCCTCCATCTGGAGCCATTGTGGTACGGAGTATATCGTGCGTAATGGTTAAGGGGCATTGGAGTTGGAGTCCTTGTCATAAATCTGGTCTCTTTAGTCGCCCATTAAGACGTGTTAAACAAGATTCTGTGCACATCTTTCTAAGCTGATTAAGGTGCTTATTAGT
This sequence comes from Notothenia coriiceps, assembly GCF_000735185.1. NCBI lineage: Eukaryota > Metazoa > Chordata > Actinopteri > Perciformes > Nototheniidae > Notothenia > Notothenia coriiceps. The sequence goes on from NW_011334620.1 coordinate 315,026, forward strand.
TCAAGAAAAGCTAACATCCAAGAGTAAATGAGAAAACTAATTGAATGATTTCCAGCCTTTCAAAAGAGACCGACTCTACTGTTTCTTTATCAGAGTCCAAATGGACAAAGACACAACACCAATCATTGTGCTCCAGTCCCATTTGTTCCCCCTTGGAGCATTTTAGACTTAACTCGGTTTCCTCATTACCATTTTATTAAATCTGGTTTTCATTTATTTAACATCTGGCAAATTTGTCACAACTATCCATTTACCATTTTTATGTTGCTAAAGGTATTAGGCATTTGGTATTACATTTAATGCAAATGATGCAGAACGGAGAGATTTTCCTGCCCTCTCACTTTACTACTACATCTGCAAAATCCAATGATATCATGCAATATAAAGAGTGGTGACAAATTAAAGGAAAAAATGTGAATCGTTGAGTGTAAAAGTGAGAGAACTTGGTCCAACAGTGTTTTTACCACTGTCATATTTCTGGTGGCCAGTGGCAGCTCAATACCTTACTTACCTATCTTTTTTTTACACTCGCAGTGAAGTATAGAGCCACGTTATGGTGTTTTAATCAGTGATGTGCCTTTCGTCCATGCATTAATAAGTCAGATGCTAATTACAGAGCGATTGGATGTGATGATTGGATGAAATTACATTAAATTGGGCCCCGAAGCCTCCATCAATGTAAAACTCTCCTATTAAATGTTGTGCTTTGACAGCATTTATGAAGATGGAGAAAACCACATGTAATTGTCTGAGGACCACAGATGGAAATTAGCTATTAGCTATAATCTCGCATATTGCATCTCTTCTCTTTGCTGAGATTAATTTTTGTGTATGCATGGTCCTTCTATAAATAAATACTTACATACTCAATACTGTGGACAATCCCCACAGGAGCAATTTGGGGTGAAGTGTCTTGCCCAGGGACAAAACGACATGCTGACTGCAGTGGGACCTGTGACCCCCTGATCCCAACACCAAGGCTCTATCCACTGCGCCACACGCCTCCCTGTCACCATTTTTTATTTAAATATTGAACTGATTAAGGCTTTTTATTTTAGTCAGGTTACCAACCAAAATAAGTCCACAAAGGTTCACCCAAACTACAGATGAAACAAACAGGAAATAAAGTCTTTTTATTGAACTCACCATGTTCACTTCTGTCATCTGTAGTTTGGGTGAACCTTTGTGGACTTATTTTGGTTGGTAACCTNATTATTATATATAGTCGTTATCAATTTGTTTTAAAGCTCAATAAATAACAAAGAAGACCTTTGACCGGCACTTTTCTAATTTTGTCCGGAAGATTTAAGCTTTAACAGACATGTTGACCGGAAACTCTGCCGCACGGTCCCCTCGTCCCTTGGAAGAGGCGGGTGTTTTTCATCTGCTGGTGGACTACCGGAGAGATTTACAGCAGGAGCACACGCTTGCCTCGGGGAGGGAGAAAAAGAGCCAAACAGAAGGGCAACCATGGCAACCATGCACAGGAAGTCTTCTTCGCTGCTTTTGGTGTAGAAGTACAGCGCCACTTACAGGCCGGGCATATGTACTACAGCGTCTCCAGCACTTTCGAGCGGTCTCTTGTGAACGGACACGTTTCTGGTGCCTATTGCGTGTGGACGAAATACTTTTTTGATATCGAATTCGGTTTGTTTGCGTTACCGTTCTCGTGTGGCTCCAGTCTCAGTATAACAGTGATTACATGTCTCTGATCAGCGGCCATATTGGGTTACTGCTCCAGCACAAGAGCAGTCCCAGAAGACATTGACACCTGACGCCTTATTTCCTGTCTTGTCCTCTAATTTTCCAATCTCACGATTGATCCATCCAATCTTTATGAATCACATCCCTCTCCTTTTGATGTCAACTACTCTTCCTTGAGACCGTTACAGCCAAGGACCATACAAAGAGAAAGGACAATGTGATGGATTGATGAGGACAATTAGTCCACTGCGCTCTAATTCTCACTCACAGGTCCTTTTCTTTCTATCATTCAATAACCACGCCTCTTCTCCACTTCATCCTTCACTCCCATAGCTTCAGCCTTATTTGTTGCAGTCATCTGTCCAGCCATACACCGAAAGACCACTCCCACTATTGATGGGCCAAAGCAATCACTTCCCCACTCTCTTACTCTCATAGTACTCATCCTTTTCTCTCTCTAAAGCTGAATAAAAGGGAGGATACACAGGTGCCACTGACCAGAGGATAGAGGGAGGAAAGAAAACTAATCACGGTGGTGAGGAGGACTTCAAGATATTGGGGGATGAAAGGATTATAATCAAAACAAAGACCAGGTCTATATATGACCAATGCACTGTCCAGGCCCACCTGGCCCTTCAGAAGGTAAGTGTATTTTCCCTGCTGGGGCTGGTATTTAAGAAGAGGATCTAAGTGAGAGGAAGTATGACATTGTTACCAATTAGCAACTATTTTACAGAAAGTAGTAGCTGAACAAGTAGTGTGAATTATATGGAAAACACAACATGGACTAGTATAATAGAATTAAATCAGAACATGTGTCAAAAGGACATTCTGAATTAAGTACATCACTACAAATCACCACATGTTGATTTTAATAGGTTTTTCAATGAAAGTTAGAATAATGATGCCAAAATGGGTTTTCCTTCCAATCCTATCAAAATTGCAATCAGTCAGTTAATGGCATTAGATTTTTTCGGCAAATGGTTCAGTCCTAGTGAGAAGCAAAGTAGGTCCGTAAAATGTGTAGCTTATGAGAAAAAAATAGTTTAATTAGTTCACCTTTCTACTATTATTTGCACTATCTATAGGCGCAGCTGATGTGCTCGAGTTGAAAAAATGCAATAGCCTGACATGACTGTTTTGTGATCAATGAACTGTGAAATACTCATCAATACTATAAGCCTGGGGGGGTCAGAAGTTAACCGATACCCTCAGATGAAAGGTAGCTGTTGACAGGGCGACTATAGTGAAGTTAAGCCTAAAACACATTTCTAACCCTACCAATAGCACAAGGACGATTCTAGCGCACTTGTGAAGGAGCCATTAGACATCACTTTATAGCTGATGTGTTGCTGATTAATCATGTAGGCTATTTAGATTTTTAGTTAGTAAAGTGTTGTTTTGTTAAAGGAAAGTTTCCTGTAGGCCT
>NW_011334620.1:318198-320617 GCF_000735185.1 Notothenia coriiceps
CCCCTATGGTCATTATTTTTTTGCCACACACATTAAATAGGACAATACTCTGAGCATGCGCAGTGTAGTTTTTACAGTCACCGTTCACTTAGACAGGGAGAGGGAGGGGCATGATCGGGTTTTGTCCCACATGGCTCTAAACAGCTCAATAGGCACACACTGTAGACACTAATTAGAAGAACACAGACTAAAACAGCAATGTACAGACAAATCAGATGATTAACCATGATCTTAAAATATATTTTATATATTTTGTTATTTTGTTTTGCATTTTTTTGTAATCATTATTTGTAATACTTTCTGCTGACACTAGTTGGGGCTGTGCCCCACCTGCCCCTAATGGCCAGTTGCCACTGTGTGTTCGGTGAAGCATTATATGCTTACAAATCCAATGTAGGATATAAACACGACTAAACTGCAATGATAGCAAAGCTGTGGCTTGGGTTTTTGGGGTAATAAAGTTCAAATCATCGTTGGGCTGAACATTGTTGAGAAAATGCTGCATCTCTTGCATTTATTGACATAGAGGAGCCTTATTGTTTACCTTTTTAATATCATTTTTTGTAATTTTCAATTGCTTGGTTTTTGAGAAATAAGCCTGTTTTCCTATTAAAGTGTAACAGATTGATGCATCTCCACAGATCATCTTAAAGGATTCGGAATCCCCCCCATTGTAGTTAAAAAAAACTGTTAAAGCTAGGCCCCCAAACAGCATCTTGCATAGGGCCTCCAAAAAGCTAGAAACGGCCCTTCTTCCACACGAGACCGCTCGACCCACTGGAGACGCTGTAGTACATATGCCGGGACTGTAAGTGGCGCTGTACTTCCAACACAAAATACCCCAAAAGCAGCGAAGAAGACTTCCCGAGCATGGTTACCATGGTTGCCCTTCTGTTTATTCTCCGTGGTGGATTTAGCAGCAGAGGTGGGGAGAGGCAGGGGCCAGGGCTCTGGCTCTTTTTCTCCCTCCCCGAGGCAAGCGTGTGCTCCTGCTGTAAATCTCCCCGGTAGTCCACCAGCAGATGAAAAACACCCACCTCTTCCAAGGGACGAGGGGACCGTGCGGCAGAGTTTCCGGTCAACATGTCCCTTAAAGTTTAAATCTTCCGGACAAAATTTGAAAAGTGCCGGTCAAAGGTCTTCTTTGTTATTTATTGAGCTTTAAAACAAATGAATAACGTCTCTCTTTCCCCCCCCCCTCTCCTGACAGCCCGTCAGTATTTTCGTTATCAGGAAATTATTGTATAGGGCGTAATCACGGAGCCGCTTGGCCCCCCAGAGCGTTGCGTCCGCAGATCTACCCCCCTTGGGACCCGTTATCGTTATCCGCGTTTCCCTGTCGGCCTTGTGTGGCCGAACCGTCTATAAGATAGAGAACTGTAGCGGATACCACCCGTTTTGTCACCGTTTGGATAGGGCCTAAGTGTTTGTAACTGACGCTATGCTTTGTCTCAATTGATCCCTGTCAGTGAGCTCTACCGCTCGGTGTTGGTTGGTGAAACAATGGTGTGCAGCCAGTGTGTGTCAGCCACAGATAACAGCGCTAACACTCACTCGTTCCTCTCCAGAGCATTCTCCAACTCTTTGGTGAACAGACTCTTCTCACCAATCTGCATTGAGAGAAAACACACAAACAGAGAGGGATTTAGGGTGCATTGTTACCTGTTGCATTGAAAAACATACTACTACTATAAGCTAATAAAAATTGACCTTACATGTCATGTATGGTATGTAATCAAGCGTTAACACTATAGGGAAAAGCGTTGTTTTCATGCCCTGGTTAGTTATGAGTGTTTATTTTGCTTCCATTACATGTCAACTAGTTTGTCTTTGTGTGTTTGTAGTCCTAAGAAATATTCAGTTAAAAAAAATGTTGAATCTAAAATGACAACGAGAATGAAACAATCATTTTTAACCTTGTGTTTTAATATTTACACATGTTTAATAAAATAAAGGCAGACATTTTTTAAACGTGTAATCCATCAAAATTATTGTCGGAATTTAAGTTGGTTTTGTAGTAATATCTATTAGTATAATTGTTTACCCTATTCACCTGTATATCATAAATTAGACACTAATCCTGCGATCCTGACTGAGGCAAGGCAAGGAAGGTTTAGGGTAGAGAGCAATACATTGTTATAAAAGTCTGTAATGTACTCAGTGTTTCCCCTAGGATGGAGTCACAGCAGCGCTGCTAAGGCACGTGGGCCCAGCATAATGTGAGCGCGGAGCGTGCAGAATTCTTTAGTGTGTGCCAATTTGTTTCTATGTGTCTGCCAGCACAAGAAAGGCTCTTGAGGCCTAGTACCAGGGCCAGTTCTAGACAATTTGCTGCCCTAGGCGAGATTTTCGACGAGATTTCATATATAAAGAATAAATGAAAAATCTCTACAAAGACAAATACACTACAAAAACAGAA
>NW_011334620.1:320635-322018 GCF_000735185.1 Notothenia coriiceps
TGTTTCTATGTGTCTGCCAGCACAAGAAAGGCTCTTGAGGCCTAGTACCAGGGCCAGTTCTAGACAATTTGCTGCTCTAGGCGAGATTTTATATATAAAGAATAAATGAAAAATCTCTACAAAAGACAATACACTCAGGGCTCGACATTAAGGGCTGCCCGATGGCCATCTAGTATTTAGCTCGGGCAATGAAGCCTCACCTGCTGGTTGCCCGATCGGGCAATCTATTATGCCAGCAGCTCGCGGATCCAGTAATGAGTGACCCGACAGTAAAACTAAACATATCTATAACTAGTTTAGGTAGTTTGAGAGGTATTTAAAATAGCTACGTGTGATATTCTAACCTCTGAGACTGCCAAGGCACACNTCACTAAACATTTAGATAAACGTCACACCTATGCAAGAGCCCTCTTCCTAGACTTCTCAGCAGCAACACAATACAAGCAGACATCTTGGTGTCAAAAATTGCCAAAATGGAAGTAAATCCATACCTGATTTACTGGTATGCCGCTTTCCTCACCAGTAGAGAGCAACTTGTGAAGGTTAACAAAACCCTGTCATCTGCCATCACAACCAATGTAGGGGCCCCCCAGGGCTGCGGGAGTCCAGCTGTGCTCTTTACTCGCTTCTTTTAGCTTTTTTTGACTGTTTTGTGTTCTTGATAACTATGGACTGACTCAGCATGTGACGGAGCCCACGAACAATAAGGGGCACACTCTGGACTTAAGGATCTCAAAGGGTCTGAATATAGTTGAGGTTGTGGTGACTGTTGCACTCTGATCATTCCTTTGAGAGCTCTATTTCTGTTCACACAAATGTTCAAAAAGTGGTAACCACTCTGCACCTGTCCGCCGTAACCTTCGTTCCCTCTCCCCCTCTAGGTTTGCCTCATCGGTGCTCTCAGCCCTCCCTTCCTGACTCGTTCCAACTCCTGCCTCCAAACTCTGCTGCAGAAACTCTCCTCTCTACTCTCTCATCCTCTCTGGACTCTCTCTGTCCTCTCACATCTCGGCAGGCTCGTCAGTCCCCTCCTGCTCCCTGGCTAAATGACGCACTGCGTGCTAATAGAACCATCCTTCGGGAAGCAGAGCGGAATCGCCGGAAATCCAAACACCATGACGACCTCCTAACCTATCAGGCTCTCCTCTCCTCTTTCTCTGCTTCCATCTCTCAGGCAAAAAGCACTTTCTTTCAAGATAAGATCCAATCTTCCTATTCCAACCCCAAAACACTATTTTCCATCTTCTCCACCCTCTTGTATCCCCCAAAGCCCCTCCCCCCTCCTCCTTTCTGTCAAGCGACTTTGTTAACTACTTTGAAAAAAAGATTGATGATATTCGCTCTTCTTTTTCTGACTCAATTTTACTCACTGCTGGGTCACCA
>NW_011334620.1:322063-369215 GCF_000735185.1 Notothenia coriiceps
GGGAACCAAATCTGTTCCAAATTCCGTCTAATAACGTTTTACACTGAAAATATAAAACACATATTCGTTATAACAACAGTACTTTAATTAACATAGCCCGTAATACAGTAGCTAACAGTGTAACACTTGTTAGCCGATAAAGTAAACAGGTATTAAATAAATGAAAAAAGAACGAAAAATAAATGACGATACTGTATGCCAATAATTGCCTTAGCCCCAGATGTTCCCACATTGCTCCTATTATTTTCACTATTCGGATAAAATTGAAAAACTAATATAAAAAAACAATTCGGTTGCTTGCTTACAACTATTTTCCAAGCAAAGTAAGTGCTCGTTTTTATCATGTGTAACGTTACTGTTTAAACAGCGGATAAAGCAGCTTCATCATGGCATCTTGACAACAGCTAAGCTAAGCTAGGCTACTACTTACAGCATCCAGGTGACTTTTCAGAGTTGTTGTGCCACCGTGGTAGGCCAGTTTCTTATCGCATATTTGACACACTGCCTTCTTCTTACCGTCGTCCAATTTAAAATGGTCCCACACAGCTGAAGTCTTCGGCATTTTGTGTTCAGGTGTGTGAAACGTGCCGTTTGCGTTCGTGACTGTGAGTGAACGCGATGTCAGGAGCACAGGCTGAGATTGTATATATTTCTGCCTTTTAACAGTGCAATTCAAAAGTATATATATAGTATAAGAATATGGCAATTCGCCTTGATTGAAAAAAATATTTATTTTTTTGAAAAAAATAAAAAAAACGAATATCCGAATAATGAAATTGAAACCCGAATAGTTGGCCAACGAACGAATAGTCGAATTTTCGGGTACAGCCCTACCATGCAACCATGCGCGGGAAGTCTTCTTCGCTGCTTTTGTGGCAGACTACAGCGCCACTTACAGGCCTGGCATATGTACTACAGCGTCTCCAGCGCTTTTCAGCGGCCCGTGGCCCAACCCCCCATTCCCCTGATAGGTGGAGAGTTGCCCATATAGGCGGAGCACCCCTTTTCTGACGTCAGAAAAATTCAAATCTGTATCAGCTCCGTTGCAGCCCCGTTTTTAGAGATTTGGGTATGGAGGAAAAGAGAGAGGGTTGTGTTTTCTGACAATTGGTGAGTTCCCTGACACACCGGGGACACATTCATGTATAAAAGACGTACAAAAGTGCATTTTGCATGATAGGTCCCCTTTAAGTAAAAAGTACCCATGACTACCAGCTGTTTTAAAGAGTAACTGACCTCCCTTTATATTAATAGAACAATAATGTCCTTGTTAGCTAATGAATGTTCTGGTGCTGAACAACGGCAAAATGACAAAGTTTTCATTGGTCGCTCTTCTTTAGAGAAGAACAGGAAATGATGGATAAACGGATCATGTTCAAATCAATAGGCACGCAATGACTCTAAATAATAATGATCACGCCACCAAACACAGATCAAAACTAAATGTAAGAAGTAGAAAGTACAGGCATTTGTGTTAAAAATGTAAGAAGTCAAAAGTTGTCAGAAAAATAAGTAGTGGAGTAAAGTACTGATACCAGAAAAATGTACATAAGTACAGTAACGAAATATTTGTACTCCACTACTTCCCCTTCTGTTGATGGCAGACGTTTTGAATTGAACAACCCACCCGCCCATTGGTGGAAGACCAGTCTACCTCCTGGGCCACAGCTCCGCCACACCGTCAAAGTACGTCCACTAAAAGTTTTTGCCACTGACAAGCTGAGATAGAGGTGATGTCAACAGGGATAACTACAAAGAAAGTAGGAATTTAAAAAATGCACGTTCAGGAAGGGGCACTCTAATGAAATCCACAGATTTATTGCCGAGTGTACTCTGGCATCTGTTTTTTAAACCATTTTGAACATGCATGCTGATATGCCAGAGGGTCTGAGCATGACCTCATAGCATGAGACGAGAGGTATGCACAGAGAAGTGGTAGCAACAGAGAAGCTAAATATAACCACCTGCTTGGAATTAGGTCTGCTGCATTGTTGTTGTTATCTTGGGGAAAGTCTGTGTTTACCAGTTTTTTCCGTAGTCACCAAAATGTGCTGGCCCGGAGGCAGAGCACCGACACTTGATGAGACACCATGATGTGCAAATGCCAAATCTCTGGTCCAGGGGCCAAACTCTGGAAAACAGAATCTAAATCTTTATGAGCTTGTAACCATGGGGAGTTTGTTTAATAGCTATACCGGATTTTGTTTAACTCGAAATGCGCTCTGTGTTGACTCATTCTAATAGTTTCCTAATCTTGCACTTCTCCCAGTCGCAAGTTGACCAATAAATCTAGTTGTGTAATGAGGTAATTTCTTATTTTTTTTCCCCAGATGCATCCGAGGCAGAGGAGGAGACACAACAAGAGAAACAGCCAACAGAAAAAGCCCCAAAGAACACAAAGACCAAACCAGAGAAGAGGAAGAGTGTAACAGAGGGAACAGTCAAAGCCAAGAAGAAGAAAAATAATGAACAGGTACCATCATGTTGTTGCTATTCCTGTGTGAGCTGCCAATAAGAAGAGTCTTTCACCTTATTGGAAAATGTTCTTCCAACCCATTATTCTAAATCACATGTGTAAAACTCAAGGCCTGGGGGCCAAACCAGGCCCTTGGTGGATTTAATTTCGGATCGCAGGATAATTTTTTATTAGTATTAGATCTGGCCCTCCGGTGTATTGCACGCACACCTTCACTCAACTTGAGGGTTTCCTCAGCTCAGAGCCTGACCCCAAACATTGATGAACTTGCACCCAAGATGAGATGCCAAGTATCTGGCTTGAACTAGCATCACAGAGCAGAACACCGAGTCTAATGGATGTTTCCTTCTGCACTTTTTCTCTCAGGACAACAGGGCATGTTTGTTTTTTTCTTTGAGGGAAATATGTTTTTGAAGCTGTTGTTGGCCTGTGGAAAAATTTAATCATAAGAAATGACTCCGGAAAAGCTGCAGATAGAGCCATAAGAAATGAATGCAACTGGTTATTTAATCAGGGTTCTTACGGTCATTAAAAACCAGGAAAAGTCATGGAAATTCAAAATGCAAATCCCAGGCCCTGGAAAAGTTATGGAAAACAATATTTTTCAGAAGTTTTGGAAAAGTCATGGAAATGTAACTAAAGTTGCATCAAATATAATTTATATTTTAGCTAATCGCCGAAATAGTAATACTATAATGATAATAAATACTGTATCGTACAGTAATGAAACGTAAAATAGGCATTTAACTGTCGAGGTATTTTGCTGGTGAGAGATTTTAGTTGCTTTAGCCTGTAGAAGCTAGTAAGCCCATTTGATTTTTTTAGATAGGCATAACATGTGTCAGACCTTATTTTCCTGTTCCATGTTAAAATAAAACATTTTCAGTGGTACCGCTGAGAAAGACTAATTATTTTGGTCATGGAAACTTAGGTAAAGGTCCTGGAAAAGTCATGGGTTGTCACGTCATCTCTGCTTGATACTGTCATTTTATTTCGTAAGAAGACTTACATAAGATACAAAAATTCACTCGTAAAAATTCCACCGATTACTAAACGACGAAGGGGAGTCGGTGTAACGAATCGAAGGCACGATTTATACAGTCAACTAGTTTAGCTTCCCCTGTAGATAACATGTTTTGTATATCAACCTATTCAGGGCAGGTAGTGTTGGGGTGAAGTTTTGTAGTTCGATAGGAATAGGTTAAGCCTTCCTCTGTGCGTGACACCCGTGTTAGTAGTCATAAGCGAGTGGCAAGATCAACGACGTTTGAAGTCAAAGAAACCCAGGCGAAATTCGAACCTACAGCTGTTCTCGCAACGGACCTCGCGATGTAGAGGAAGAGCAGGAGGGGCAGGAGGCTTGATCTTATCTCCCACTCGAGAGATGACCTACCTCCTGGGGGAGCGAGGGACATCGGGGACAGGGGAACACGACCGAGAGCGACCTGAGGGGGAGTCAATAGAAACTGTACTTCAGTAGGACAAACCGTTCAAGTTACGTCTTACCCTTAAAAAACAAGGTATATTGAAAGGACCGGTCCGAGACTCCCCGATATTATGACCCCTCTATGAACCTCAATCTGGACTTAGTGTCTGAACCAAAGGTTATATTAGAGATGGTTGTAACGTTCCCAAAATATGTCACCACAGACTCCATGAAGGATAAATTCACAAAGACAAATAGTCAGGGTTACCGCCTCCCTGGTGATGTCTGACACTCTTTTTCTAACATGAAATATTAGGTGAACTAAATAAAGTATATGTTGGTAATCACTGAAACTCATTAACAATAAATTCTTATATATCTAGTTATTACATTACTACACATAATAAAACCGGTTCCAATCCACGTATTATCTTTCCAAGAAATTCTCATCGACGTGAGAAATGACGCATCGCTCTTTACCACATGTGGTTATGTAGTACGTAACTGTATAAGGCAACCTATCTATAATGTGTAGTAAGGACTTTTTCTGTGACGTACTATGATTTCGGTGATGATTGATTATGGTCCCAAGTATGTGGAAAAGTGNCCGACCCCGCCCCCACCCCCCCTCTCCCTCACACGTGCGACTAAAGATGAACAAAGCGGCAGGTAAAAAGAGTTCAAGGAGCTGCATCATGTTGATGTTGGTTTATTTGTCGTTTATTTTGTTTGTACTGTTAAACATGTTCCAGTAAAGAAAACAACGGAATTCCTTTTGACTGAGTTTTTTGTTTTTCTCTCTCGCGGGGGGTCGGTCGGTCGAATAATCGATTATTATTCGCCAGGGCTGCCGAATAATCTATTTTGATCATGGTCAGTTTCTGGCAACCCTACTGCACGGAGGGACAACACTGGGCTTTAAGTGTGAACATTACTCTACATGACTTTATTTTGTTTTCCAGAAAAAGACGATTACAGACGTCTTGGCCTCTTCGGAGCCAAAACCCGGCTGTCCGGCCGACCTGCAGAGCATGGTCACGCTTTACTTCTCCGACAAGCATTCTGTGATCGAGCAGGAGGAGCTCGCACTGCAGGGTGAGTCGGATCAAGTCCTCTCTAACTCTATAGTTCAGTGAATATCTGCAGAAACATTGATTCACTGAGGTCACTGTATCCTGCATCCTCCAGACTCCAGCTTCCTGTCCTGTAACGACCTGACGCACACACTGTCCTCTTTTCTGAAACAGGGTAAGTGGTGGCTAAACTGAAATCTTCTAGTAGCTGTTGACTTCCGAACACACATCTGACTTTTATCTCATCCCCTTCCTTTTGTAAGTTTGTCCCAAGTGGTCGAAGATTCAAAAGCAGCACAAAGAAAAGAGTTCAGTGGTTCTGCTCATCGTCTGTAGTTCGGCTCTCCGTGCCATCGAGCTCCTTAAGTAAGTGAAGCATCTGTTGAGTTTGTAGCATATCTCACATGACACCTTTTTCATTATGTTTACACGATTCTTTTTATGTTTTTTTCCAGGCAGATGACAGCCTTCAAAGGTGAAGCCAAAGCAGTAAAACTTTTTGCGAAACATATCAAGGTACTAGAGAAGACGGTTCATTTTGATGCATGTTTTTGTAAACAGTGGTACGTTTTTACCCCGAACAATATTCTCTTAATGTCTGTGTTTTGTCTGTGCAGATAGAGGAGCAGGTGAAGCTGCTGCAAAAGGGCATCACACACGTGGGAGTGGGGACACCTGGCAGGATCAGTGCTCTCATTGAGAAAGGTAGGTGTGAAAATGTCTTGATTTAAAAATAAGTCCTCAAGGTTGTTGAAGGTTTTTTATGGAAACTCTTGTATTTGTTCCAGATGGTTTGAGCTTGAAGGCGTTGAAGTACGTGGTTCTGGACTGGAACTGGAGGGACCAGAAGCTCAGGAGGATGGTGGATGTACCTGAGGTAAGCTACTGCCCCCTGCTGGGCTAAAGGATCATTAGTTTCTTATGTATGTGTACTTACGTAAGGTGTTAAATGCAGTGCTCTGAGTAGTTCTTCCATCACTGAGTTTAATTTGATAGCAACATGCACTGTGAGAACAGTCTCTTTACTCATGTAGACCAGGTGACTTGCAAAACTAACATGATTGAACATCATTTAGCTATTCATATATTCTTGAACTTTCCCTATAAAGAAGCCATTTTTATTTTGTCATTTTTTATTAGGAATAAAACATAAATCTGTCCTAACATACAGTATTTGGGATTTCTTTCATCTTGTCTATACCTTTTTGTTTTAACATCATACGTACATGTCTATTTCAGGTCAAACTGGACTTTATGAAGCTGCTGGAGAGCGGTATCCTGAATGGATGTAAAGAAGGCAAAGTCAAGATTGGACTATTTTAACTGCCCGCACACTTTGCTGTGCGCTGAGATTCCAGAGACACCTTCATGTTTTAAAGCCCCACACTGAAGTCTGATCACTATGTGCCGAGGGGCCTCATCCTGTTTGTATTCCCTTTTGTGTCTCTGTGAAATCTGCGCCGTGCCTTTTTTATATTTCCAGAGGCCATTTTCAAATGTGTGCTGTTGTTTGTTCACTGTTGTTGTCCAACACGACATCCCAGTGTGATGGATTGAATAAACAAACTGAGAATGAAACCAGCATCCTTTTGTTTGTTTAGTCTGACCTTGGGAAGTCCCTCCTACTGAGAATGTGAGGTCATGAGTTAACTTGCTCACTAGGATGTCCCATTTACCATAACATCCTTTTGATAAAGCATTTTAAAGCAGCACAAAGGGGGGGGGTCCAGAACCAACATGTACCTCTGCCAGCATATTAGATCAAATACACATCTGAGTCACTTGTATGTGAATAGGAACCTGTTGTTTCTACAGTAGGAAGCACAAAACACTACCTCACAGTAAACAGGAAGAGGCAGTTAGATTGTGGTTAATAAGTTACAGGCCACAACGGTCTCCTCCGCCCCGGCAAAGCCTGCTGGGTAAATCTCTCTTGGCAAGCAGAGTGTAGTGTGTGCAGAGAGATATCGCTGAAGAAAGGAACAGGAAGAGAAGACAGAGCAGCGCCTTCTCTGACTAACTTTTTGGATCTCCAACTTCCTCTTCTGTCCGCATCCAAAGGTCCCTCTCATGGGCAAAGTGAAGCCTGGGCCTCTGGCTCGGAGGCCGGACAACTCAGCGTTCAAACAGCAGAGGTTACCTGCCTGGTCTCCCATGCTAACGGCTAACACTGTGCTGCCTTTCTTCTACTTTATGGCTTTGATATGCATGCTGCTAGGAGTATGGCTGCTTCTCACAGTACAGAGCACAGAGGAACTCAAGGTGAGTGAGGGTGTTTCTGCAAATGTCACTTGCCCATTTAGTAGTTTTACATATAAGGAAATATTAAATAAGAGGAAATACTTGTAGTACGATGTAAATAGCATATGTGTGTTGGAGGGAATAAGAGACGAAGAGACCCAATGCCCTTGTGCAATAAAAAAAGGGAGTGACAAAGATAGGAAAGGTCCAAGGTTAGGTTTTGAGTCGTGTAAACAGGAACCGTTTATTCACTATTCATTTGAACAATTATCTCTCTCCCGTCTTTCCAGCTGGACTACACAGAGGCCGGCACGTGTAATTTATGTTTTGAAAAGCGTAAAAATGTGAGCAACGCAGCCCAACCCTGCATCTGCACCGCTGTGTTTAACATCAAGAAAGCATTCAAGGTAACAACCACGAAGTTTGACAACATAGTTTTCACACTCTATACCCAACATGCTCCAGTTCCAGGGCTTTGATTTCTTGTCCACGCTGTAAATCTTAAAGTCAGTCAATGACAGTATTCAGACTTACAAGTAAACATAAGCTGATGATGTGAATCCTGCTGCTCCAGGGAGACGTCTTTTTCTACTACGGCCTCATAAACTTCCATCAGAACCTCCGCAGATACATGGACTCCAGAGATGACGCTCAGATGGTTGGCAGGAAGAACAATTTAAAGGTAGCTCCACAATAGTTTTATACTTATCACAATAACATTGTTTGTTTATTAGTTTGTTGGCCTTTTGGTACATTTGTGGACACGGTTTTAGATAATTGACTAAGCAATATTAAGAGTGTTTTTTGTGTATGTTTATTAGTATTTATGCAGCAGAATGCCCCCTCAGTTTTCAATTATTATGGTTGAATTATGACTAAGTGCTCTGTAAGTAGCATTATCGTGGAGAAGTTGGTGGACATTTTAGCAACTTTATAAAAAATCTTATTATGTAAAAATAATAAGATGTGAAACATAATCCTGCAAAGTAATCAGTAATACCAGCTGTAGTATAAATGTAGTAGAATAAATAGTTATGGAATATAACATAATCTAAAATAATATGCACGTTTAAAAAAATACCCAAGTTAACTTATAACTGAAATACGTAATTTGATTAAATGTACACCTAAGCTTGATGCTAATTTTAGTAACCTTTTTATCCTAACTACTAGAGCCCGAGTTCATACTGCATGCCGTTTGACAAAAACAAAAATGGAGTCCCCATCGCCCCCTGTGGTGCTGTGGCCAACAGTATCTTCAATGGTAAGCACCACTCCTACCTAAACCATCGATCACATCCATCCTCCACTCTCTTACCTCTCCTCTGTCCTCCCAGACTCCTTCACTCTGAGCTACATGGCCTCCAGCGGATCAGTGCATGTCCCTCTGTTACGCAAAGGCATCTCCTGGTACACGGACAAAAATATCAAGTATCGCAACCCGTCGACTGAAAACATGACACTGCCTCAAGTGTTTGAAGGTAAATGAAAGATGTAACCTTGGGTCGAACACAGAATTGGTATCAAATCATCGTGTCTGATTAGTGATTACTACGCAGGTACAGCACCGCCTCTGTACTGGCAGAAGCCCGTGTATGATCTGGATCCCCTCGACAAGAACAACAACGGCTTCATCAACGATGACCTGATCGTGTGGATGAGAGAGGCAGCCTTCCCCAACTTCAAGAAGCTCTACGGGGTTTTACACCGAGCCAACAAGCCTTTTGTTAACGGTCTGCCTGCAGGGAATTACAGCGTCGAAATATCTTACAGTATCCTTTCACTGCAATCAGAAATGTGTTTTTATGGGAGGTTTAAATGTCCTATTGTGTGCATTGTTTCCTTTGTCTTATCTGCAGTTAAACAAGCACATAGACAAGGACTACTTTAGAACTATAGCCTAGCTTTTTCCATTGAGCTTCTCTTTGTGATCACCTATTTGCAGCCTTGACCTCTGGCTTTCCAGACTTCCCTGTGCAGTACTTCCGAGGCAGAAAGGAAGTAGTGTTGACCACGCTGACCTGGTTTGGAGGTCAGAACCACTTCCTGCCCATTGCTTACCTCGTCACCAGCTGCCTGATCCAGCTGATAGCCATCCTCCTCACGGTGTTCTGGTTTAAGTTTGGGAAGAATGGGCAAAACATGGAGGAATGAAGGAAGAAGACGTGCTCTGGGATGCTGAGGTGTGAAAAACGTTCCAGCAGCTTGAAAGTCATAATTGTCGTGCTGCTTTGTGAATGAAAGAACATTGATGCAAGCAAATGAAGGTTAAGGGGAAAGGTTAAAAGGTACATATGTTGAAAAACCAACGATGAATCAAGTTCGGCATTTGGGAAATGACTTCCCCCTTCATCTAATGGCCTGCATGTGTTTGGCTTTTATTGTGAAGTTGCTTTGAAGAACCAACTGAAAGCTAGGTGTGTTAGCACAGGCGTTAAGCTTTCTTTACATGTGGATTTTACGTGTATTTCTTTAATACACACCATTTTGTTCATGCACTGTTGATATTTATTAACATAATTATCTATTTCTTATAATTAATTTATCAAGAATGAATTATTATCAGTCACTGTGCAAAGTGGAAAACTGCACTACACTAAAAGGTACAATTAGCAGAACACCAATTGGAAAACAAAGCCTGTAAATGTCATTCTTAGAGGGGGACATTTTTTAAGTTCATACTTTTAATTTAAGTTTATTTTGAACATGTTTAAATGTTCAATAAGCAGAAACAGGAAGACAGCCAAGCAACCCTTTCCCAACGCTCTCCAGATATGTTGGTTTAGAATGGGAATGTCTGGTTTTCTTCTATTTATATGGGAAGCTCTGAAGTCATCTACGGATACTCAGATTTGGGTCAGTATATTCTATTGAGAATTCCATGACATAGGATCTGTAGGGCGTCCTGATTCCCATTTTCATTGACCTAGGCAGCCTTAAAAAAAACGATGGGCTGTATTATTTCAGTTTGTGGGTTGGTGGGCACTCCAATGTTTTAGCATAAACACTGAAAAGGATATTTTTTTAATGATATGTCCCCTTTTAAGCTAAGGAGTCATTTTGAGAATATCTGTCTGATCACAGCAGGGTTAGCAAGTGCTTACCATGGCCTTTTTTCAATGTATAATAATGTAAGCTATGCTAGCCGCTCTGTGAAAGCTCAGCAGTGCTTTGAGATGGATGAGATTTGAGGTGTGTTTACCACTTGCCGACATGAACCATTTGTACTGTTATGCATATATTTCCTGTTGTAGACAAAAGCTAATAATAAAACATGTTCTTTAAAAACTCTTTATTTCTCTATATACAATCAGTGAGAGCCACATAAACACACCCCTCTGTGACCAGGGAGCACCAGAACAATGTATGTAGATCGCCTCGGTTATTGAGCATAATCAAAGCAGGATTGGTGGCACAGCTGTGAGAATAACTTCTTCGGTGAGGTTGTTATTCTGTTAAGTTATAAAGCAGCGTGTTCCATTTTTCTCCATCTGCCCTCCTGCCACAGAGCGTTTGGTCACATTAGTACCAGAGGAGAGGAATGCAGTCTAACTGGTGCTACAGACAATGACTGAACACAAACTATGATACAACTATAAGCCGCATCGATAACCAGTCCAAAAAAGAAAAACACACAGGACTGAAGTATCGAAACAGCTCAACACACATACAGATGTTGATGCACATAGATAGGAACACTCAAATGCATTATTAAGGCAACACCCATTTCAACACGAGACAATCACCACGATGCACAAATGAAATCTAAAAAGTTCAAGACAAATACAAGAAACTCTAGGAAATTATCAGCTGTAACAGATTAACCCATCTACCTATTTGCTCTGTACCATTCACTAGGACATCAACTAACTAGGCCTTTAAAAATGTTATTTTCTACATTAAGACTGCTTTCATAGTTATTTTGCTAAATGTGCGCTGAATTGTGGTTCTGTTATGAATTGCATTAACACAGAAAAAGGCAACGTTTGGTCTTCAATATCACAAAATATCTCCTCTTTGTGAAAATCACTGGATTGATCAGCCTTTTCAAGTTAACATCTGACAAGGTTCATTCAAAAATAAAAACGTACGGTGTTCACAACAGTGCAACCATTATTCTTTGATGTGTAATCAGTGAGGGTAGTGTTGGGCAATTTTTAATAAGAGTTTCTCCTCATCAGCAGGATGTAAAATAAAAATAAATATCAGTAAATCAATCAAAAGGTTTGCAGTAATGGGATTACTAGAACTATACACAATTTCAAGTCATGCTTTTTAAAACAAAGTAAGACAAAAACGTACCGTGGAAAACTAGAGCTTCTCTAGAAAAGGAGGAATTAATTGGATGGGGGGTAACTGAATGCAACATGCAGATAATTCCGTAAGAGAACACTTTGGGTTTGATGAATGGAAATCACAGTTTCACAGAATGCAGGAACTACTAAGGATCACAGAGCAGGGACAGAGTCTTTATCAAATAGTAGTCAGCTTCCTCCTCTTTATCCATCCCCTCCACCTGGCACACACACATTCATCTTTGTGGTTTCAGTGATAGGACTGTAATGGCACTACACAAGCAGATTGTGACAATGCAGAAACATTTAGGCAATACAGACATCTCCAGATGAATCTAAAGCTAAGGTAGTGTTCATTCAAGACTGGAGCCGGGCTCCGGGGCTCACAGATTCACTCCCCCTCCTCCGTCACAACCCTCCGCTGGGTTGTGTCGGGGCAGATTAAGGCCATGTGCATCCGGACTCTTCAGCTCTTTCCTTTGGGCTTCTGAGTGTTCCTCTGAGGCACCTGATAGGTCTGATCCTCAGGGGGCGTGGCCTGTCCAGTGGCATTCTTTGGCGTATCGTAGGCCGTCCTCCCTGAGCGGCCGCTGTCTGTCCGAGTGAGCAGGGAGGGGGGCCCGGCACCCATGAAGCTACACACCGTGGAGGGCTGGTTCAGAGTGGAGCCCCCTGATGGGTGGCAGCCCATATCCACCACGATGGGCGTGGCGTATTCTGATCCCGTGGCTGGTAAGGGTTCTGCGTAGGCGTGATACACGTCCTGCGAGATGGGAGCGTCGTACAGGTCGGGGTCCGTGTATCCTGGGTCGGGACCCTCGTCTGGTTTGAAGGTGGACCGGGCCCCTAACGTTGTGACGCCACTCACCAGGGGCTCAGCGTAATCTGAAAAGAGAGCATTTCATAAAGTATTAATTAAGTTTATACTTTTATCATTAGTCATCTGTTACCCTAATTATATAACAGTTTATAGGTTACTTAACAGTCAATAATGTACATAACAATTCCAAATAAGACCCCAAAAGCACAATTTGATCATTAAAAAGGCTCCTTGTTAAGATGTTTGCCATTATTGCACCGGAATGCAATGTTTTGATAAGCGGGTCCCCGTGTTGTCTGTGTCACAGATGCTATCCGGTATACATGCTCAGGTTTTTATTCATTAAACATTCAAAAGGCCTGTGTTTATTTATGCCAAAGCTAGCTTTTTTTGGATAGAAATCTGACCCTTTCTGTAAACATCTGATCAGTAAATAGTAATGCCTGCATGTCTAGTGGAGATTAAGCAGCATAATGGAGAAGAGTTGCTGCCATAACATTGATGTGGAAATATACAATTTTGAAATTACAAAGGCAGTAAGTGCCTAGCAAACTAATGAAACAGTTGTATGTCATTCCTTGTTTTCACACAACTCTGTATACAGCCAATTGTGACTGTAATGATGTGTTGAAGAAAGAATTGCTGCAATAAAGGATGAGAAGAACAAGAAGACCACAAGCTGGGGCGAAAAAGAAGCTGATTTCACAACATTCAAAACAAAGGTTTTGCAATAAACTGAAGACACTCAGCAGTGCTTCTCCCCTGGGTGCCAGCTGGTGCCGGGTAAATCAAAGTTCAGCGCACACCAGGATAAACTATTATATTAACAGATTTATTAAAAAAACAAGAAGGAGCAAACTACACTTGATCTTAGGAACTTTGATTTCTTGTTCTGGTTTGAAATTGTTTTTCTTTGAGAATAAACTGAACTTGGATGAAGCTGTTTTTTGAAAACTGAAACTCCACAGGGTGCCTTTAAAAGCAGCTGAAACCTCAACAAATCTCAAGGAACACAACCTGTCTGACTGCAGCAACCTAGTAAGGACTCTTGGTTGCTTGAACAGCCACCACAGTGTTTACCTGCAGGTTCAGCATGTAGTCTGGGTACGGCCCCTCTCCCCAGCCGGGCCACCTCACTGTACCGAACTGAATCCTCCGTCTCCACCATCTTGGAGGGCAACAGCTGCTTCATGCTTTTCCACCAGTCTGCAGCAGAGACACAGTGAGCTACAGCAGAACACTCTCACCGAACACATGGAGACATTCAAGCTGTGCTGCAGACATTACATACCTGTGCGGTCCCAGTGAGGGAGATCATATGTTCCGTCTGAGCTCTTTTTCCTATGAAGAGAGAAAAGTCAAGTCAGACTATAACATGTTCACTTCCGTGCTGTCTTTCTTCGTGAAATGTTTCATTCTGTGTAATAGTCCTCATGACAAAAATGGTAACATCATAAATAATCCCTTTGCAGCTGTATTAGCTTGAAAAATCAATATTACCGGTAGTAATACAAAATATTAATTGATCAGATTTGGATCGGTGGTAAAGAAATTAGTTTGGGACATCCCTCCTAAAACAAAATAATAATTTGAATTGGTACAAAAATCCTAAAATGAACCTGGGTTTAGTGTTAAAGGTCTCCTATCATGCAAAATGCACTTTTTGATGTATTTTCATAAATGTGTGTCCCCGGTGTGTCAGTAGACTCACAAAGTGTCCGGAAAAAATAACCCTCTCTCTTTTCTTCCTTACCCACATCTTTTAAAAAAAATCTCTTTTCTTTCTTTTTTTAAGCTACAGACCCGGAATCAGCACTTCTCTAACAGGGCCGAAATAGAGGGGTATGAGGCATGGCTAGAATTGGTGATCTGTTTTGGTATTTTGAGCAAAACTCTTTATAGATATGTCTTTTATATAAGACATGTCCTTAATATATGCCGAAAAATAGTATAATAGGAGGAGACTTGCATTATATGGTTTTGACACCATATTCCACCAATGCAATGAGGGCTTCACAAGACATCAGTTTTTTGTTTTTTTGTACATGACAATGAGAATACACACCTGCTCCTGCAGTGCCACGCACACACCACAGTCAGAATGAGCGCGGTCAGAACCATGAACAACACGGGCACCAGAACCGCTGCCAGCGCCACATCTGAGGGGGAAAAAGGCCGCGATTAGCGTCGGGCTGCAAATTTAGGATGAAAACAAATGATTTGTCAAACTGAAATGCAGCACACCTTTACCAGTGTGAGGAGGCATCGTGGTGTTCCTGATGTCGGGGGGGTGAGTGGTGTGTCCAAAGTGAGGTGGACGTTTTGTACCCATAGAAGGTGGAGTATGACGATAGGGGTCAAACACCCTTGGTACTGGCTTCGCTGTGAGACACATTTGTAATCATATTATAGAACAAAAACATGTATAACTTACAATAACATGCAAATTCATTATTTGCTATTCCACAATTTTACCAACCAAGAATTTGGCAGCCAACCAGCTCCAACTTGAGTGCTATTCTCTGATGCCATAGGGTCGGGTGTATCCTCACAAACCGCGCCTCGATTGGAGGAATGAAGTTATTCCTCACCTCATGCAGGTAGTTGATGTTGCCTTGGAAAATCTACCAGAGAAAGAGAGCATACTCTTACTAATGCCAGACATGTAAACCTAACTAAAGCCCAGTAGTAGTTAAGAGGGGGAAAAAGTCCTTGTTTCAGACTGTGTGAACAACTGCACTGTAAGCCATGAGCTGATTATTTTCCAACTTGGCAAGCTAATAACTGCTTCCCCCACACAATAAGAGCCTGGGAATCCCAGCAGAGAGCAGCTCCATCCCGACAACCCGCCACTAAATCCATATCCATTCATTATTAATGCCCGAGTGTCCCGACTTGTCTACCACAGCACTTAACTCAAACCACTGACGGCTATCATTTCCTGCCATAAACATCTCGTAGTCAATACCAGTTGCTATGGAAACAGTCCAAGTATGTGCCCCTGCAGCTAGAGTGACATTTTTATCCATTTGCACTAATTTGAAGTAAAGAAAAAAAAACACTAAAAGCCCATGATGCAATTGTTCAGCAAATAGGGTTTATTGATTTGGTGATTGCATTACCTTGTCTTGTGTTGAATTTGCTTCCCTGTAGCTGAGCCACTGCTGGCCATCGTTACTGTGCTGCACCCGGTACGCTGAGACGTAGTACCGGTACTCTCTGAGGGTGGAGCCGGTGGTGGTGATACCTGGGTGAAAGGGCAGAATAGAAACAGGAAGATGATGTAAAGTTGGCTCCGACATGAAATACAAACGACTTAGAGTGTAAAGCAGCTCTGTGAGGCCGTTATTCCTCACAGTGCTGAATGCTAATGCCTGCTTGCTGATGTAACATGTTCACCATGTTTGTTTAGCCGGTTAACATGATCATCATTACTTAACACAAAACTGAGGATGGTGGGAATATCCGTTTAGTAAAACCGAAGTATTGGACACAATATTTTTTGACCACAAAATGATGATAGGAAGTCAGTGGATTACTTTTCATTTTGAAATAAACATGATTGTACCAAAATGAATGGCAGTTTATCCAGTATACCAATACCAAATCAGGTCCTGGTTGTGCCAGACATAAGGATTCTCCCTCTGGGCCGCATGTATATCTTTACAATATTTCATGACCATCTAGTGCTCAGCAGTATATTGATATAATATCTATATTGTGATAGGATTGTCTTAAATGTTGGATATTGTAATAAGGAATAATTGTGGTTATTTCTTAGTTTGCAAACTGTAAAGTGACTTTCTGCTTATCGCCCAGCCATATGAGAATCCATCCAATGTTTATGGTGATATTTATATTCCAAAGTGGTGTAACAACCTCCAAACCAACATGTAAAAAGCAACATGTAACCCTAGAGCCAAACTGCTAACAAGGCTGAACAAGACCACAGGTGTGTAAGCTAAGAGCCTTATTTTAGAAAATGAAAGATAGTGTTTATCGTTGTGTACCTGTGATCCTCTTCTCCTTCTTGAGGTCGACCTGCAGCCACTGTTTTAGATCACTCTGAGCAGATGCCCAGGGAAGCCCCGCCTTTTTAAGCCGCGCCCCCGATGGTGCCCATACACTCTGCTGACCGACGCTCCACTCCCACACAGACGAGGCGGACAGCTGAGTGTCCGCAACGCCACCAGACTCCAAACCGAGCGTCCCAGAGCAGCCTGCAAGCACAGAGAGGCTAATTTAATATAAATATTGAACATGTTTATATGCCATCCCTGTGACCTATTAGAAACGTGGCATCAGATAAAAGCAATGAAAGGTGAGGTGAGAGAATGTATAAAAACAGCAAAGTAATGCACTTCCGACTAATAAAAATAAGGGACTCTAGGGCAAGATTTACAGTCACTTAAAAGAACAGATGTTGACGCTGATAATTACATCAACAGGGGGAAACAATTACAGCTGCTTATGGTGCTCCAGAACCAGAAAGAACTCACCGTTGGTCCTGAAGGTGAAGAGGCTGTCGGACAAAGTTCCTCTGAAGAGAGAAGTATCAGAAGACATAGATTAGTGTTTTTTTAACCAATAAATACTGCGATTCTGGCTACTTTAAGTTAGCAATTCAACCACGAGTACACTTTTGATCTTATTTCAAACATTCATTACATTTTTGGTTTGTAATAATATAATTGAAATGTATCTGTGATTCACAACTATCTCTCTCTTACCCAGTGGAAGAGACATTGTTAGCCAGTGTGGCTTCGTAGTGAGGGATGCCTTTGCTGCTCACCACGCTGATCCGCCCCCCCACAGCGTTGGATACCACGCCTGCATGGACGGCTGCCACACACACAGGAGAGGACTGCAGAGGAGAGAGGAGGGGGGATTAAGGGATGCCGGTGGTGCTGTTTTATGTTTCCATTACAACAAACTGCCACAACATCCGATGAACGTTGAACATTGGGCAAATTGAATACATTTTAACGGTTCACAAAATTACAAAAAAACACTTAGACATCCTAAACCTCCTTATATGAATACCAGTGCTTCATTTTGCAGCCTGAGTGAATGCTGAATTCCCCAGCATGTGTGTGTCAGACCATTGTGGGTCGATTTTTAAATCTATCATCAAGACTTCTTAATGTTCATGCTCTGTTTTACACCGTCTTTAATAGATGACAGTTACAGTCAATGAGCTGAATTTGATATGACAAGCTAGACCTGATCTGAGCCAGACCAATTTATCTGACGGTCAGCCGGTATCAGCTTATTGCAGATTTATGGTAATGTCAATATGTTTACTAATACAAATTTGGTGCAAGGTAATTAAGAAACAGTACCCATCACATAGTTTGTTCTGATGGCCCAACTGTAAAAGGTCCCAATATGTTATTTGGTTAATCACAATTAGGAATTCGATTTCTGCAATATCTACTAATATCACCTATATAATTAATAATAGAGCATAATCACCCAGGACTAACTCTTCGAAGAGTAAAAACTCTCATAAAGATATTTTAAGCAACAAATCAATACTGAAGATGAGTATCTCTGGTGGAAAGGCAGTTGGTTCAAATAAAGCATTTGCAGGAACAGGCAGTACTGTCTTACAGTGAGCTCACAAAGAAGAACCTCTTAACCTTCAGACTGTGGCGGATAAAAGGCTGATGAGTCAGCATGATGTCACTCTTCTGTAGAGAGGATACTGAGGGTTACTGACGGTAATGATTCACTGCCGGCTGCATTCCTGTCCAAACCTGCTGCCACATCACGGAGAAGCAGACAAAAAAAAAACACAATCCTACTCCGGTCACGAGCTCCTTCCCGCGAACAGCTGTTTGAGTGAGGTGGGATTTCATTCCTGGAAAAGACCCGCACTGGAATCCACAGCTGACAAGATTGTGGGAAAACACTGGTGACCCACAGAGTGGCAAGCACATGTATTCACAAAGACACACACACACGTATGTCAAATGCTGCCACTAGCAATCAACACTTGCCCTGTGACTCCTAAACTTCCCAAAAACACACACCACATCCTAAAGAGCGCCATACCAAACCGCTAACACAAAGCGTTGCTCCAAACCGCTCCCTGCCTCCAACTGAGGAGACCACACTCGCACACATAAAACAACACACACACATAGATATGTGGAAATAAAGAACACACACACTGTTAGAAACTCCAGATTTAAAAAAAGAAAAAGTAGTTGCAGGGTCTGTTTTAAGGTGGGGGAGACTCAAAGAATGCCTGAACAATAACCAGAATATTACAAATTGGTGACACACACACACCCTGTGAACACAGGCAGGAATGATTCATTTGCACATATACAAAACCTTCGGCATGCTCTCCAGCCTCTTCCTCACACTGACTCACTCGCAGCTTATTGTCTCACACACTCCACACACAGCTCCGCTCAGCGCCCTCTTGCAGCTGGACTGGATTAGAGGCTTATTATTTTCGGCCAAACTATTATCTCACCTCCCTCTCACCCGCTGACCCGGCCCCTCCTCTGTTCCTGTGGGGCACCTCACTCCCTGAAGCACACCCCCGACGCTCCTCCCTGTCCTCCCATCAGCCAGCAGCAACACACCCCTCCCTGCTCCCTCCCTCCCTCCATATAAAAAAACAAAAACCCAAGCTCTGAACATGAAGTCATCAGCCAGAGACTCGGCGCCCATGACCTCAGGCTCTGCGGGGGGGCTGTGAGGTCATCAGTCCAGGACTCACACACCATGAAGCTTAGGCCCGTTTACAGATGGACGAAAAACGACGAAAAGATGTGAGATTAAGAGAAAAGGAGGAAAATCGAATTGTGATGCTAGGCCACCACAAAGAGAAAAACACACACACACACACACACACACACACACACACACACACACACACACACACACACACACACACACACACACACACACACACACACACACACACACACACACACACACACACACACAATGTGCTCACCTCTCTGTAGCCATTGGGTACAGTTCCTGAAATCTCTTCGGTAGATGTCAAGCAGCCTGCAGGACAGTATTTACTATGCAGAAAGAGAGACATGCACAATGAATACATATCAAACAGCTTGATCACATAATTATCCATTCCACACAAAGCAAAATGTTATTTACCTAAACTCTGCCTCTGGGAAATCAGCCCCTTTGTCCAGGCAGGTGATTAGATCTGCAAAAGGCAAACAAACAGTGTCAGAACCGGTTCCTCTGCACACTGCACAAACCCATCACTCCCAATATCTCTCTGTTCCTCTCTGGCAACAGTTCAACCTCAAGGCTTTTCCAGTCATACATTTCATTATCTCGTATTAACATTTTTTAAAGTTGTGAATTGTGATTTTCTCACAGAAAGATTGGCTTGAATTGAAGTAATATTTACCAACTAGGGTTGCAACTTACAATCACTTTTCAAAGATATTCAGTTACAGCGAGATAAAAACAACAAAATAATATTTTTTTATGAGTTTGAGAGACCTAAACCAAACTCTTTAGCTTTAAATTATGTTTAACAATTAATCGTTTATAAAAATAGTTGCTGATTATATTTCAGTTTTCACTATTTTTTATTCGTAAATCTGACCTTTTTAGCACTAGAAACTATATAGAGCTGAAATAGTAGAAGACTAATCATTTGACAGCAAATATTCAGTCACAAATATCATGGTAAATAACACTGTCTTGTCAATAACCAGTTGTGTCTTATTGAAATAGTCAAAAAAGACATTAATTGTCTTATGTTGGCCTCTTTGTTTTGGATAAATTGCACACAAACGTTTTCAAGTATCAACATTGTTGCTGATTAATCATTTGGTAATTGACTTGCGCTCAACTCCAGACATATCAAAGTCATACAGCTCAAATAGTGTGTGTGTGTGTGTGTGTGTGTGTGTGTGTGTGTGTGTGTGTGTGTGTGTGTGTGTGTGTGTGTGTGTGTGTTTAGGGGGACCCACTAACACAAGTGTTTCAGTGATGATGAGGCACGCCACAGTCGGATGATGTGGGCGGCTGGGAAGTCTTTGTTAACCCCACGGTGCCTGTGGTCAATCTCAGTGAGTCTCCACCGCATTATCAAAAAACTCATTTATCTGGGAAAACCAACCAGTGAGTCAAACTGACAAACACCCCCGACCTCTGCAAGTCGCCATGGTGACTGATTTACTTAGCTGTGCAAACTATCCTCCCACGCTCATCTGCACAATCAGTTACACACACCAGTTCTTTGAAGGGGAAAACTAGTTAAGTCCATCTGACCGCTTTGTTTGCCTTGCAGTGTGATTCAGCTGCACAGAGACACTTAGACACAATCATTATCCTCCTCTTCTTCTTGTGGCTTCAATTATCTGTTTATCTGTAAATGTTCCGCATGACAAAGCACGGCCGTCTGAAATTGCAATCGCACAGTGACAACAACTTTCTTATTAACGGAAAAAAGTGTTTTGGTGTCTCATGGACTTTAACAGATGGCTGAATCTTCACCAACGTATTAAACTGCCATGTACAAAGGTTTGGTGGCGACTAGAAAGACTGTTTGATGTATTCCTTGATCAGATCTGACATCAACCATCTCTCCCACTGTGTTTTATTCATGCAACTTTCCATTTTGTGAATTCTGGCTTTTATTAGATTATGCTGAAAGAATCTTAGCACCTTAATGATGCTGAAAGTGCTTAAACTAACAAGTGATTGACAAGAAAATAAACCTCTCTCCATGTTTCATCACAGTGCTGACTCACAAAGAAAACACTGAGCTTAATGTTAGGATTTTGCTAAATATTTACCTTAAAATAATTCACTTTTCTGTATTCAATTCCTTCTGTTATTACATTTAAGTAGGAAAAATACAATCATTTCAGACGATGACTGATGCCCAATGGCGTTAGGACTCAGCTGAAATTCCTGATATGTGGCTGGTCAGAAATCAGTATTCACAGCACGGCAGCTCTTTGTCTCTTCTGTGAGTTTAAATACACTTTTCAAAAGAGAGAAAACACCACGTCATAAATGCTCTCATTTCGACGGAAGCAACCTTATCACGAAGCAGCAGACACAGTCTCCATTCAACTCAACTCATCTTTAACTGTTAGTCTTTTGTATGAGCTGCAAATAGAAGGTTTGCTACCAGTATGATTGATAATGAAAATGCATAGCGTCTTGCTTTATCCAGTAGCCCAATATACTTGGCGCTGGCATTTAAGAACAGAAACAGAAAAGGTACCCCCACCCTGCAGACTGGAAGCTACAGATGATCAGCAGGTGACTCAGAAAGGTGTAGTTACCTGTGTGTTGGGTGGTGGAGTAGGACAGGTAGAATCCTCGCCCGCTGTGGTGGGTCCCGCTCATGAACTGGACCGTGACCTGGTGGGTGGAGGACTCGATCAGCTGTCCGACCCTCAGACCCAGGCCGCAGTACTTCACTGTTAAACAGCACAGGATGAGAAACGAGCAGTAGAGGACAAAGAGGCACTGGTTAGTCATAAAAGCCAGCTTATGTTTACATATACAACAAAGTTTCTAACAAAACAAAACAAAAACATAATACGGTATATATGTACGGTTAGTTCAAGATTACAAGTTTCTGGGTTTTGCATTACCCTGTCGGGGTGCATATGGCAATATTGACCTGCTTCCTGTATTATCGTGATTATTATATGGTTACTTACTAAATAAATCCTTAATTTGACATTATTTATCACACTTTGATTTTACCCATCAGAACTGAGCCGAGTGAGACAAGAGCTTTGTAAAAGGTGAGATTTTCTCTGCAGAAATCCGATGAATTATTTTCCTCCATCTTTTTAAAAAGGGACATCTTTTTACGGCACCATAAAAATAAAATAAAAGCCAATTAAATTCTTCACCCACAGCTGGTTTTTAATAATATTTTTTATAATAGTTAGCTTAACTCTCATTAAAAGTGCACCCTGCAGCACTTTGGCACGAGACCAATAGTGACTGTAGACCTAATCATGTGGCCGATGCCTTTCACATGCACTAAAGTAACCTGGCACAGCAGCAGCTTGGTTTCTGAATCATTATGTAAACAAATACTTTGGACATGGAAAGTATCATAGTGAAAGTGCAAAGAGGTGAAAGGAATGATTTCCATTTCTCTTTTATCCAAAAATATTCCTGTTTCAACTTAAATAAATAAAAACAATCCAGCTCTATGGCTTCTGAAAATGATGCAAGCACTTATGAAACTCTATAAAAACCAATTTGGTTAACTCAGAAATGCATAGTGTGACTAAAGCTGAAAATTTTATTATAAGAAATAAAACTCTTCCTGGAAGTCTGCTGCTTAACGCTCAGCTTTCTGTTAAGATCTATTAAGTATCTCTTAAGGCTGCCTCCTCATGTATCTTAAAAACAAATGTATTTGGGTCAATGGAAATTATGTTTACTCATCAGCTGTATGTAGTTCAGGTCTCACAGTAAACACAAAAGTAATATGTTCTCAATTGTCATCACCTTATTTCTTTTGTGCATTAAAACACAAGCAGTAACGAAGATAATAAGATTCATGCAGGTTGAGAGATGTAATGTTTAAGGATGTGGTTAACCCTGACTATTTTACTATCCTAAAAGTACCTCTGATAGTGTCACTAAAAGGACTGTCATGCTGGTTTTTTAATTGACTTTGGCGAACAAAGTTTTCCTTTTGGTAAAAACTAGTGCCAAAATGTACAGTTTCTATCCCATATCAGTTCAAGCCCACTGTAGTATCTGCTCATGACTCTCACCAATCTCACTCCTCTGATGCCCGATGCCATTGTAGAGGCGGAGGTAGTTGACCTGGCAGTCGCTGTCTTCTATGTCCAGCTCTGCAAAGTGGAAGTGGACCCTGCTGCCGCGCGGCACGCTGATCTCCCACTCACACACCGTGTTGTTGGGGTATGTTCCCGGGTAACCCAGAGAGGACAGAGTCCCACTGCTGGGGCCAAGTACAGTGGGGCCACAGCCATCACCTGCAGGACAACACAAAGTATGAGGAAAAAGAGCAGGCTGCTAAAAAAGTAAGATAAGAAAAGCATACAAATATTTTAATTTAGGTACTCTTCATAAGCCTTTAATGCAATGGAAGTGAGGGTTTAAGTATAAGGTAAATCTATTCTTTATTTTCCTTAAGGTAAAGAAATAGCATGAAAAAGACCAAAATCAAAACTGACAAGAAGCCTTGAGTCTGCTTGAGTGTGATATCTTATTCCCCTGCGTCATAGACCTACAGTGCAGACTAACAATATTGCATCAATGGGCAACGCTGTCAAATGGGGAGACATATTCCCTCTTTATGATAAACAAGTTCTGTATTTGAATACAAACACGTGGAAATTAGATGTTTATAAAACCACAGATTAAATAGTTTCCTAAAAATGCAAAATGTCCTGATAAATGTAGAATAACACCAATCAATCATTCAATTAGTTGATAGTTTAACCTTTTATTGAAGACACTTCTTGAAAAAAAATGCCATAATTCTCTATTACTTAAAAGACTTGCATAGTGTCTTTAGGTGGTGATAGTCAAATAGGTCAAACTAAACAAGACATTTGAATACATCAGGATGTTTTCTGGACCAAACAAAAAAATGCATAAAGAATTTGAAGCCCCTGCCTAAATAATGTAATGTGTTGTAATTAGGTTGAGCAGGAAAGCTGGCTTTGATTTAAAAAGACAATAAATACTTGTGGCTGTGAAGCAGATAAAATAAACAGATCAAAAGGTAATAAGGAAAAGGAGGTATCTGATCTTGTGTTTATGACCTCAGACTCTTTAAGGATAGTTTGTTTTTGTGCCCTCTGAGCTGTCAGAGACATTGTGTGTGGACACGCACTCAGTCACGCTTCATGGTGCTAAGTGGATGTTCTGTGGACCTGGGGTTATATAAGAGCCTCTCAGTGGACACTGTCCAGATGAACAAGACAAAAACAAAGCTGCTTCCCTCAACTCTGACTCACAAACACCGATCAACTGCATGGCATTCAGCAGGAGTTCAGATTACCTTCCTCAAGTTTCCCCTCATGCTCAAAAACAAATCAGAGCACAACCTAAATCACTCCTTCTGCTTTATCATAAGACCTCATTAGATATTGATATCATCACACAATATACTTTCTGTGAAAAACTAAATTCTAATTTATTTGAAATGTAGAATTATGACCAACTGTGTCCACGTGTTTACAGTCTTGCCCCCATTGCTACCCCACCCCCAATCTCGCACCACCTGAGGTTGGCTGTGGGCTCTGAAAAACTGCTTAATATGCGTATTTAGGAAGAAAGTAAAGTAACTCGAATATAATCGAACATATTAAGCTTTCCGTGTTTATAGTAGTTGATTTAGGGAAAACTGTGTATACAGTGGGCAACCTGGACCGAGAAACAATGGTAAGTTGCCAAATATCTCCTAAAGACATCTTAAATCCAGACTCCATTAGGAAAACATGCCATTTTAAAGGTAACTCGCTTATTAGGGAACTCAAATAAGATTGGGACTGTGACTTTAAACGTCTAACAAATCAGTTATAGCCCTATATTAATTCAGCTAGCAACTGATCCACCAAGCAGCCGTTATATCTTTACAATCTGCTTTTTTTGTTAAAGAACCGGTTTGCCTGGTTTCACTAAACCCGTCTCTCACCATGACGGGCGGCGGCAAGCAGTGCAAACTGAGCGGAACTCCACGTACACACGGCCATGTAAGGCAGCTTTTTAACTCTGGGGGACAATAACAATGTAGCTTTTCCTTCAGCTCATCTCTAAAAACACTTAAAACCCCCCCGTGTTCACACTTTGGAGAAGCAGCATGGCCGCAGCGGTGCTTTTACGCACTGGGTTCCGCCTGCAGTTGTCACCGCAGCTGTGAGGCACCAACCTTTCTGAGCTCGACAGTCCTCCGTGGTGAGGATGATGAGAATCGACAGGACGAGAACCCCGGCCCCTGTCGGTCCCCTGCCCACCATTACCGCTCTGCCCATAGCAGCCTGCAGTCTGAATGCATAATGCTCGCTTCTGGACCGGCTGCACCGCTTCAACCTGTGCCGAGAACGTGGGAAAAACAACTCAAAACTATTCCTCGAAAGCGAGTCGGTGTGTGTTTTCCTCCCGAGGGTGACTTTTGCTTGTCTTTTTTAACAATCCAGTGGTTAGCGACACTCTCACTGTGGAGGTAACTACTCCACACACGCATACACACACACATCCAAGCTGTGGAGCTACTTCCTCCACCGAGGCTCCTCCTCCTGATCTGGGATACCCGAGTCCCCCAAGTGGTCTGAATGATCCCACATCCACCAACACCCCTCTGACAGGGCTGGGAGAAGTATTTTGATCTTTACTTCAGTAAAAGTAATGAAAACACTCCATAACAAGTACAAGTCCTGCATTCAAAACAAAGATTTAAAGGCTTTATTATAAGCACAACAAGCCACAGCAGTTGTTGGATATCAAAATGGTAACTCACACACTTCTCAAACAATACAGTATACAGTATACCAAGTCCAAAAATTTGAAGTATATTAACAAAAGACTGTCACTTTCTAGGGCACTTGAATAAAAGTAGTAATTGTTTAATGGCAATTTTAACACCTGTGTTTAGCCCAGCGTTTCTCAACGTGTGGGGCGCGCCCCACTGGTGGGGCGCAGAGATGTTATAGGTGGGTCGCAAATGGACGCGATGAACGGGAGATTTTTAAATAATTGTTTTGGACCTCAGGCCCGAATCGAACCTGGGTCCTCGCGGGCGGTAGTGGACTGTTACAGCCGGAGACTGGCCGCCGGAGCCGCCGGAGCCTCGCAGCGGCGGGTGTTTGCGGTGGCGGGTGCGGTACCGGTGCAGCGGCGCTGTGAAAGTCCACGGCCCACCGAAGGCAGCCGGAGCCTCGCAGCGGCGGGTGTTTGCGGTGGCGGGTGCGGTACCGGTGCAGCGGCGCTGTGAAAGTCCACGGCCCACCGAAGGCAGCAGCCCATCAACGGCCCACCAACGGCAGCGGCCCACCAACGGCAGCGGCCCACCAACGGCAGCGGCCCACCAACGGCAGCGGCCCACCAACGGCAGCAGCCCACCGGGAAAAGTCCCGAATCTCCCGATGGCCAATCCGAGCCTGCTCACACACACACAACTGAAACCAAAATCATTTACAGACATATGTAAAATTCTCTCATACACAAATGTGAAACGCTCTCAGACACACACACACAACAGCGTTGCAGTCTGGAAGAAAAGCAATGTGGAGCGGCATCTCACCACTTCATAAGGAGTTTAACCGTGACACTTTTCAAAATCCCGTTTGTGTCCCCCCACTTGACAAATAGGCCTATGTTTATTATAATTTTTTAACGCAAGCCGTCATCATCGCCACGGAGGATCAAACAGCCTCTGTGAGCGAGCGAGACAGAGAGAGAGCACACCTTTATCTATTTAATATAGCCTAGTTGTACAAAATAAAGTAAGAAACCATTCCAATGTGTACATAGGAGAGTAAAAAAAAAAAAACCGAGAATAAGAATAAACAAGTTTAAATGATTTGTTATTGGTTGTGATCATATTCTAAAGATGTTTGGATTATTGAAAAGTATACAGCTCCCTTTCATCTGAGTGTTGAGAGCTGTATCCATAAATTCATTTTGTGCTCAAAGTACACCAGATTGATGCATTTTACTTTTCATTTCAACATTTAAAACACATCTTCCCGGGGGTGCAAGCCCCCAGACCTCCCTGGAGGAGGTGAGGTCCACCCCCAAATAAAGCAGGTTAAAATAATTAAATTGAATGCATTTTATTTTAGTAAACACTGAAAACGGGTCCCACAGACCCAAACAGCACACAAAGGTTAAATATAAGCATATAATAAATGTGCTAAATATATACACTGCCAAGTGTCTTGGCCTACCATTTTATTGGTGCGATGAGGAACAGGTGGGGCTTGAAAAGGCCCACCTGTTCAAAGTGGAATGACAGAAAAAGTTCGAGAACCACTGTTTTAGCCTATATGTCATGGCATATGTTACATCTTAAATCATGAAGCAGTATTTAAATGTTGTAAGTGGCCCAAGTGTTGCTGGGTTGCCAAAAAGGTTCAATATTAGATACAAATGTAATAAATAAATGAAAGAGAAAAAATTTATAATGTAATTTGTTTTTGTTTTTTACCCAAGTCTTTGTTTATCATTGAAGACAAACAGGACCGAGCTAGTTACAGTTTGTGATGAATGCAAAGGAGTAAAGGTAAAACTTTTTTCTACATTGCCCCCTGTTAACGTAGACGAGTAATGTATGCATGCACGCGTTATAAGATTTAATAACTTTATAAGATTTAAAAACAATTCTTGAATAAACATTCATTCATACTTTCTGTCTCTGATGAATAACAAAGCAATTATCAACCTAAACATTGTTGTTGATTATTCACTGGGACTTATGTAATGACTCCTGTGTTCGTGGAACTCCGCTGTATTATAAAAATACGTGTGAACTAAAGCACTTATTGTCCCACCCTCTCTTTATTATTCCTTTAATGTGTTTTCCTTTCAGCTGCACACCCAAATCTGTCACGAGAGAATCCACAAATACTGGGATGTTAAAGACTGCCCTAATACACACTGTAGTTATTTAAATAAGAATGTGCATAAATAAGTTTGTCTGAGTAATGCCTTTGTGAAACAACAAAGGCTTAGCAACATATTCCTGAACAGTGAAGCAGTACATTCATGTGAAGACACTTATTATTGTTCTGCAGAACACCCTCACTTAACAACGAGCTTTAACTGCCAAGAGTAACCAATAGTAACATGTAGCAACAAACACAGTTTTTAGCCTGTAGCCTGTGATTAATATATCGGATGATTCTGAGTTTTCATTGTGTGTGTGCTTGTGTGTGTGTGTGTGTGTGTGTGTGTGTGTGTGTGTGTGTGTGTGTGTGTGTGTGTGTGTGTGTGTGTGTGTGTGTGTGTGTGTGTGTGTGTGTGTGTGTGTGTGTGTGTGTGTGTGTGTGTGTGTGCGTGCTGACTGTAGGCAGATGTCCATGAGGGTGTTAGAAAGTGTAATGTTCAGAGATGCAGCCAAACAGGCACTCATGCTGAAATGGTCCACTCCAACAGTCTCTCCCATACACACCCTTTGGCTGTTGTTACATCCCCTATCTGTATTTGTATGACACATTTGCACAAGGGCACAAGGGGAACTCCAATATATTCACAGCGGCAGGCTTATCCAGATGCCCTCCCCCTGAGGGGCATTCTTACAAGTTCCCATAAAAGTCAGATATAGATAACATACTATTATGTAGGTTTGGAAAAATATATATAAAACATGTAAACCTAATGGAATCCAGTGGAATATCCCTAAAGCGAGTTGTATATTTCGAAAGATAGTTTGTGCTTTGTTGACATTTGCTTGCTTCCTCATTGTTTGAGTTTCCAAAGATGCCAATGTTGTATTTGTAAACAACAAAATGTGCATTTACTTTTCCCTTGTACCTGTTTTTAAAAAGTGGTGACAAACTGGGCTTACACATTATGATTGAAGGTGACAATAGACAGAAATGGAGGGTTATTTCAGTACCATATAATATACATATTTCACCATTATATTTTATAAGCATTATGCTTGAACTATTTGTATTCAACACCTGAACAATCTATTGCTTTTCAATTCAAGATCGCCACATAAATTATACTTTCACGTATAATGTTCATTATCATGTCAGCTCTTGAGGTTTTGCATATATAAAGAAGACTAATCTTTGTTTTGAAACTACGCTGGGGATTTCTAAACTGGTTTATTTTATGATACTGGCAAAATAATAAACAGTGGTTGTCATTATACAGACTGTGATATACTGTCACTGTGAGGACCTCTGCTGGAAAGCATATATTCTGTAAGAAAGGACCTCAACTAGAAACTAGATTGTGCCACTCGGTGGTCACAGAGTATTATAACATGCTGGCAACAGATGGATGTTTTGCTGTTGTTTGTGGCAGGATCTAACACTCCCTCATTGTCTCACACTAGACATTTCATGGAATATTCCTTTATTTAAAAATTATTCCCCGTACCATATATTATCTGAAAAGAGTGGTACTCATAATTCATGCTCACAGCTTGACACCGCACTGTGTGTGAGTTTGATAGTGACAGTTAGTTGAGTATTGATAGATTTTCTTTCTCTCATTTCCCATGGGAGATGATTTGATAAAGACTTGGAACGGTCTTTTGGAGAAAGAGTCAATTAGTGAGAGTTTAGTCATCACATGCCTGGGTCCAGTCTGTACTTGCTTTCCACTATCAACTCAGTGAACAATGCAAGAAACAAAAGGCACAACCAAAGCGCCCTGCACTGTAGGGTAAAATGACTGCAATGGCAATTTTGATCACAACAGTTATTATTAAAGGGGGCATATTATTCCTTTTGTGGTTTCCTTTTCCTATGGTGTGTTATATAGGGTTTTGTAGATGTAAATCTGCAAAGGCTAAAATCCCAACGTTTCTCTACCACACTCTCCCCCCTGCTCGAAACGCCTCTAGTGGACTCCTTTGTTTACTTCAGTAACATAGTGACAACAGTATGTAACACTATAGCTTCTATTGCCTAGTGCTCCAACACATTGCACGTGAGGGGCGGGACATCTCTGAGCGGTGGACCAATCACAACATGGCTTCCTCTTTAAAAGGGAATTAAATACTATCATGTACAGGAGTGAGCCATTAATACTGCTGAATAGAAATAGCATTGTTACAGTATACCAAGCCTATGAAGACTGTCCATATGCATTAATAGCAGATAATGAGTTATGTATTCATCATGTTTACAATACTCAAAACAATTCTTTGTATTCATAGTTTTAATACTTCAAGTATTGTTCTGCACACCCCTATACAATGCATTTCATAGATATTATATCACAGGAGTATTCACTTCCCTCTCGTATTTGTTGGACTCGTCTTTTTGAAAGTAAATCAATGTTGCTCTTTGATTTGACCATTTAACTCAAACGTATTCTGACTGGAAAACAAACCCTTTTATGAGCTGCAAATAGAACAGTTAAAGAGTCAATCTCTTGTTTGGTTATAGGTTCACTCGTAATGACTACCTTTTGAAGGCCATAAACAAAAGATCAAAGGGCACAAGGTTATAGAAGTTTATTGATCTGCTGTTGAGGGAAATTAATGGAATTTCCTGCAAATGTTTGAAGTCTCAGCATGTAGCTGCTCTTGACTGGTCAGCTTGAGAAGGTCAACAGATGCAGGGGAAACCTGATTGGTATTCTGGGGCACTCGGTTGTAAAGAGATGATCGGACTTTAAAGAATTCAGCCAAGGTCCTGACAGTAACTACAGGTCAACTGTTTCCATGGTGATCCAGTCTGGGGGGGCTCTGCATTGCTATGAGATTGAATATCGTCTTGTAGGTGTTTTTACAGATAATCTGTTCTGTTACTGGGAGTAAAAATGTTGCACTAAATATTATCTCCACTGGGAGTCAGTATGGGGCACAGATAAGTGCAAAACAGTCACCTGTCAATCCATCTTTATTTACCCCAAGCTTTCTATTTTCACACCAGAAATATCCCAAAAATGGAAAATGTCCCAAGGCTTCTGTCTCATAGATTAAAGCCCAAAGTGACAGTGTCTCTCTCCAGTGGCAGCAGGTTGAGGAGAACAACTCTACAGACATGTTTGTTAGTTATTTAATAAGTTAATTTGAAAACCTTTCAGGTTTACAGGTCAGATTAAGAGCCTTTATATTGAAAATGTGATAAATGACTAGTTTGAATTAGATTATGTGATTGTAGCTTTGAGATTATGGTGGTTGTTTTAGAGTTGTTGCTTAAGGGAGATTCATACTTCTGCATAGGTAACAACAAATAAATTACAACACCCTTTGTTGCTCGAGAAGAAGCTGTCTAATATGTGATCAATTGCTCCAAATATCTCACTTGGATTATTGGCTGCCCTCTGCCCTCCCTGGAATTTTCAATCTCTCCCTGACCCAAGCCATAATCCCATCATGCTTAAAATCAGCAATCATAATCCCCACCACCAAAACAACAGCAGCCAACAGCAGCCTAAATAACTTCAGGCCCATTGCCCTAACATCGGTGGTTATGAAATGCTTTGAGCGGCTGGTCTCACATCACATCAAGGCCTGCCTCCCCCCAGTCATTGGTTCGACCTTCTGCCCTCGGGCCGGCGCTACCGTTCACTGAAAGCCCGCACCTCCAGATTCACAAACAGTTTCTTCCCATGGGCCATTAGGACATTAAACACACAAAAATAACTCCCCAAAGCCCCACTGTGCAATAATCATGATCTGTCTCTATGTATACACTGTAATATTTATCATATATATTTTTATCATAATTCTATTTTATTCACTTATTTATTTATTAATCGGACCATCCGAAGCTGTGTGCACTTCGAAACTGTCAGACCTTTTAATCTGTGTTTTTAATATGTCTGTTTTCAAAGCACTCGCTGGAGCAGTGACTGTGAATCTCGTTGTATTCTGAACAATGACAATAAAAGCTTTTGAATTGAATTTGAATTGAATTTGGACTTGAGTCAGCATTGGTTGGGTTTGAAAAAAACGTTCAATTTGTGGAGTTTGAAAGAAGATATATGTTGCCTGTCCTCATTTCTGCTTGACGTCAGCAGTTTAAAGATGCATCAGCTGCTACTAGCAAGTTGCATTGTGGTTAATGTAGGCCCCAGGTTTTGACAAAGGTCAGATATGTGTTGAATAAAAAAGACCATATCTCTTATTCTGCTGCGGTGATCTTGATACTTTTAACTGTCGGTCTTGAAGTTTTGGTCATATCTACATTATGTGAAAAACATACATCTGTTTATATTCATTTGTGTTACATTTCTGGTTGTAAGGTATTTGAATTATGCTTTGGTTTAGAGGTAAAAAGGCTGAAATACAGTGCGCACAGTTAGTACAATTTATAAGGTACAGGTACATCACTAGTTTCACACTGTGCAACCTTTTACTCATACTCTCTCTATTTCTATTTTAGATACATCTCCTTTTACTACAAGGATTGTTTCTTACTGCAGTTGAACAATCAAACATTACATATAACACAGAAGATAAACCCATGTAATATTATAGATTATACCAAAACAATTTAGTGTAATTATTCAAAAAACATATGTTCCACCTGAACACAATGTGTGATCCACATAATAATTATTCCCCATCAGACATTATTCTAGTGTGTGTGTGTGTGTGTGTGAGAATGTGAATTAGTCCGTTTTTTCCACGCATGTACCTTTGTATGTGTGCATGCATCTGAGTATATATACAAGAGCATGTGAGTTATGTGTCATCCTCCATCCATCATCACAGAGTTAGGCAGAGGAAGAGTACGGTTTAAGTATCTAAGGGTTTGTGGTTGTCCGTGGTTATAGAGATGTGGAAGGAAGCTACCGGTTTGTTCCATATTTATTCTTCCATTAAATAAACATCTGTGACTTGATGAGTCACTCCCAGTATCCTGTCCATGGTCTTATGGGAGATCATGGCCGGTGGTCCTCTGCTGCATAACCATTAACCACAGCGTCTGTCCTCACCACAGCACCCTCCAGTGGGACAGTCGACATGTGTACATACATCACAGCTTCCTACATCCCTCCGCACACAAATAGACCGTTTATGGGAGACATAGAGCCGTAATTAGATCTGGAGAACAGATGGTTGTCTTTTCACTTGCTATCGTTTTCACTGGGAGCTTTGGGAACAAGCATGAAGACAAAATAATCAGATCTTTCAAACCAGGGGTGACTGTAAGTGATGGATGACATTTGGCCTAGGATCTTATCTTCACTGGGAATACACATTAATAAACATCTGAACAAGGAGGAACATTTAACATTGCAAAAACACAAAGAAGACATTATGATTTAGAAAGATGAATTATAGTGTTGATATGTTATTGAGCTGCACTATGAAGGTTTTTACAGAGGGGTTTGACATACATGTATATCACACCCTGATTTATAAAACAGTTGGTACCACTTTACAATAAGACTATCCTTATAAAGGATTCATAAAGGGTTTATAATTAGTTTATTAATTAGGTTGTAAACACTTTATTAATCATTAAGAACCATTTATAAACCAGTTCTAACATAGTTTCCATACATCAACACAGGCTCACTATTTGGCAAGAGGACTAAGCCTTATATTGGCTACTTAGCGAGAATCAACTCAGTGAGCAACAGATACCAAGGATGCTGGCTGATGATGAGGTAAGCTAAGTAGCCAATATAAGGCTTAGCAGTACAGATTGATGTGGGCTCACTATTTGGCAAGCAACCGGTCACACTTGCCCTGTTTATCTCATGTCTTATAAAAGCTTATTAATGATTTATAAAGTGTTCACAACTTAATTAATTGAGTAATTACAAACTATTTGTAAACCCTTTATAAGTGTAGTATTATTGTAAAGTGGTACCAAACTGTTTTATTCCTTCACAAAAATATAAAATGCTTTAAATTATTTTACAGAAATGAAATTAGCAATTATTAGAAGGCCCCATTTGCATGTTTAACTATTACATTCAAGATATATATTTTTTTTTAAAAAGAAGTATTTTAATGTAAGTGATCAACTGGGGAGATTTCAGTGTGATCCCTTTTTTCTTTACCTTATTCACCGATAGTGTCTCCCCTTAGAAATCAAATTAATTAAGTATTTGTGAAAGAAGCAGTACTGTACATTTAGGCTGGTTTAATCACACTAGTAAACGTTTCTTACTCTTTAGAGAATCCCTCGTCTCTTCAATCCATCACTCTGCTTCCTCTTCCCTTCTTCCATTGCTTCTCTGACCTCTGATTGTCCTTTAGTATATATTGTCAGCTTAGATGAATTGTGTTTGTCCTTCAGGGTTGTGCACACTGCTGCCTTTTCAGCAGAGAAATACCAAAGAGAGTCACTTCAGGGACACAAACACACAAATCAGCGCTCTACTCATCTCATTGTATACCTGTATAATGACAATAAAGGATTCTATTCTATTCATGCACAACATACAAGGTAAATATGTTACTCTAAATAACTTTCAAAAGATCAAAAATGTATCTTAAACCTTTTTTAACAATTCAAACATATGAGGTTTCTAAAGGGGTTTGGTTTGAATTGCAGATCATGTTAGGGATGTGACTGTCCAACATGACCTCTGACCTTTTCTCTGACTCTGTGTTTACTCCGATTGGGGAGGAATGTGTTTCTGTCG
This sequence comes from Notothenia coriiceps, assembly GCF_000735185.1. Classification (NCBI taxonomy): domain Eukaryota; kingdom Metazoa; phylum Chordata; class Actinopteri; order Perciformes; family Nototheniidae; genus Notothenia; species Notothenia coriiceps. The sequence goes on from NW_011334620.1 coordinate 356,652, forward strand.
TGTATGCTTATTTTTCTGCGTTGGCAGTGCCACATGTCACACACATACACACATGTACACACCCACGTGTGTAATTCTTGTCACACACAAACAGGCATGCATCTATTAATCATTGGTAGGTAATGAGCGACATTTCTGACATTCAGTTGTTTCGGTCTTTTACATCCTCTGGTTGCTGCTTCCTGAACGTGAGGAGTTGCTGCTTTTCTCAGTTCCATATCACTGTTATTTAAATATGTTTGCAACTTTGTGGAATTTTTTTTCCTCCATTGGTTGAATAAAATGAACAATCTGGAGATCTAGCCTCGGAATTTGTACTCCTTTCTGACATTTTATCGACCAAACTATTCTTGATTTAAACAAACAAAGAACCAATAGATCAATAATGAACATACAGTAAGTGTTGATTTAAGCTCTGAGTTGTACTGTTTATATACTGCCTAGCTATAATGTTTAAATGTCACCGTGTTAATACGGGTTAATCAGCTCGGTAATATGAGTAGATCTTCAAACCAATTGGTTAATTTAGTTATGAAATCACTGTTGTGCATTGAGCAGCCACACAATTGGAAACACTGTGGTTCTGTTTTGGGTTCAGGACAGTTTTTAGTTTTAAGTTTCTTAAACTAAGAGAGACTTTTTGAACTGTGTGTTACTCTTCAGTTTTACGTGTCAGTGTCTGGTTCGAGGCCCAGAGCTTGTCTGGTGGCTGAGATCCTTGGACTGAGCTAGCTGTCTGTTTTGTGGACACATTCCCTGTCCAGGTGCTGTGTATTTTTCTTTTTCATTCTGCATCAGTACCTCATGTAAACCTTTCCAAGCCAAATTCACTCATTATTCAAACACACAATAAAAGGTTTCATCTCCCTGGCAAGCGGCCAAACACCTTTTTTTTTTCTCTTAAAAATACATCTGGTCTTACCTTTAACTCTGCTTATTCAACCAGCTTCAGAAGAAGAATAAAACTAATCAAATAAAGGGAAATGTCAATATCCTATATAGAGAAATTGTTTTTCAGTGATAAAGGTAGCAGGCAATACTTGATTACAGTCACGCTCATCTTATATTGGGATTTCTTTTTTTACCAGTTTTTAACGATGGAAGAGAGGCATATTTGATGGGTATTTAATCATCCAAGACAGGGCAAATAAACTGCAATATCCATACTTTCCTGAGGTTCAAAGGTCAACTCGTAGGAGGTCTGTCACACTCAACTCCCTCGTACTGTATATGGAACATGTTTGCATATGTGTGTGTGAGAGTGTGTGTGGTCTAATGTTAGTATATGTGTTTCACCGAAGCTCCACTACACAATCATTTCAAAGCAGGTTTTATTGTAAAGTCCTAAAAACAGACAGCTAAACAGTGAAGTCAGACAGGAGCCTGGTAAAGTAAAAAAATAGATTTTATCTGCTGTTTTAATATCTGTCAATCACTTATCTTTTTTACACAAGTAGATCTCTAAATAAATAACACCGTCTGTGTTTGAAAAGAGTAAGGTGAATGAATGTACGAATACAATGTTCTACAGGTTTAGAAGAAGTCTTAAAGTAAAAAATTATAAAAACAAATACTTTTTCATTGTTGCATGGACAATGAGTTTCCATCTTTAAAACATACAAGCCTTCTCGCACATTTTCATGAAAACTAATGTCTGTGCTTTGCATTTATAGTTGGCAGGTAAATGCTGCTCTATGCAGGCCAACACTGACATGCAAAACTCAATATTTACTTAGACTTTTGATTTCATTCCAAAGTTGTGAAATAATATAAAAACATGAATAAATATATTAAAGATAACAAGCTAAAATATGAATATGTAACCTTGACATAGTAAAAAATAACACATCTTCTGTGGTAAAGACATTCTGTAACTTGGTTTGCTTCTGTATGAATACAAAAAGGGTTCATCTGTCGTTACTCCTTCCTGAGAAGCAGAGTCCGACCGTAGAGATAGTTTGGTTTTGGTGGTGATATTGCACTTTAACTGAGAAGAGGACGGTTATAACTATTTACAGAACCTGAGAGCCAGAGAGGGTTTTTGGCTTAGACAGTTGTTCTTGGTATGGTTTCCCCAACAATGTTTTTGTTCAACTTGTTCTTTTGTTATAATGAGCAACACCTGACAAACTGATGGACATGGACTTAACTGAAAAGCCTACAATGTGAGACATTATTCAGAGGTATTTGTGGTAAACGTATTTCTCTCAGTAACATATTTTATAAATAGCGTATTACATCTTTTAACTAATTTGACATCCTTTGATTTTGATTTAGAATGAGCTATCATGTAATCCATGTTTGTGTTCATCAAATATAATCAAACTAAATATAACTTTCCCTAGACGTTACTCCATGTCCCAGTTTTGAATTCATATGATGGAGTTGCATTTATTGCATGAATATTATAGCTGGCATATGTTGCCTACCATGCCATGGTTGGACATTAATGATGGCAACGATGTGTGAAGGGTGGAATATATATTAACCATTATATATATTGGCTATGTGGGACTATGGACTGTACATTAACTGCTCTCCCCATGAGTGCCAACATGTACAGTAATTTTACAGAAGCGTTTAAGAATCCTGCTCTAGAGTACACCACATACATTAATGCTTGTTTTTTCATTATATTTGCCGGTGAGTACCACATAGTCAAGCTGCTGAAGCTGTCCTGTCCCCATATGCTGCATGTGAGCACGCTATCTGTGTGTCCCAGGTCAACACTGAGTCCTATGAGCATTCCACACATACTAACACCTCACTGCAGAATACCCTACCCACAATGCCTTTCAGCAAGCACCTGTGTTTATGGCCCAAGACCATACCCTTTCACCCAGTGGGGAATACAGCTTTATTTTTGGGGGTTAAAATAAATAAATACAGGAGAGTCTCAAATGTATGGGACAAGACCAAAACATGCATGTGGAGATGTATTTGTTTTGTGTGCTGCTACTTCTCCAACATCTGTTGTATGGCAAGTCGAAATTGCCTTTAACCTCTGACCTTTCAGCATCTAAATTCTGCAATGGTGGTGCCTTGTGTTTGTGCATGCATTTACCCTGACACACCATGCATGCATTTACCCTGACCTTCCCACGTGTCCTAAAACCCAACACTACGCTTAATATCAAGTTATGGAATTAACCAAAATCGAATGTAATCTAATATAATGACAGTGTAAATCGCTAAATAATCAATGAGAGAGAAAACAAGAGAGCAGCTGAGTCAAATCAAATGTATTAGAAAAAAGGTTGTGTGGCTAAGGTGGAAAAGTTGATGTAAACAGAATACAATGGCAACAGGCATTGCAAATAAAACATGATGCACACATCCCTCAAACGTCCTCCAAAGAGACAAAAACATCAGAGGAGGGTGCAATGCAGACTGTAACCTTCCTCAAATAAAACAACTAAATTCCATGTTTCCATTTCGTTTTCCTTACTTTGAGGCACTTTTTATTACGTCATCTTGTCACGCCCTTTTATGCTATAGTTAGAAAGTTTCTGTTAATGCGGGATCTGTACAGAAGTGACAGGAAGTGTTGCCCGGGAGGCTCATCCCTAAGAAGGAACATCATCTTGCCTTAAAATTACCCCTCTAGCAATGAGAGATACACTTAGGAAAACAGTTCATAAATCCGAGTGCTGATTCTTAGAGCTAAAATCAATTATCGTCTGCAAACAGTGTGCAAGATTTATCACAAAGAAATGAAAACTATTAATCACACCAACAAGGCCAACATCAAAAAGCGTACTTGTGAAATCTATTTGTGTATGTGTGTATATGCTCATGCCTGATTGACCCCTTGCTGTACATTTATTTAGATCAAAATAGCAGATTTCTTAGTGAGCCAAATCAATTACAATAATTGATGCATATTTTTCCAATGTCAAAGGTCAGACGGGCAATAGTCTAAGAGTAATTACATTTCATTTAATTTCAAACCTTTATTTATCCAGGTGTATCCCATTGAGATCATTCATCTCTTTTCCAAGGGAGACCTGCTCAAGTAGGTTCCACATGAAACATAAAAACATAAACAGAACAACAAAAAGGACATCATACAGCATCATTACAGGGATTTACAATTTACATAACTATCCACATGAGCAGGCACCAACAGCTTCCGATTGAGTAGCATCCAACCGAGCTTTAAAAACATTTAGTGGCACCAGATTGCTCAGTTTCCATTTTAATTGCAGACTATTCCAAGACAGAGGAGCTGCGCATCTAAATGCTATCTTCCTCTAAGACAGTCCTAGCAGTTGGCACATTTAATGAAACTACAGCATGCGATCTCAGGCAGTAATACATAAAACATGTTAATTGAAAAGAAACAGCCAAGTAGAAAACAGTTGATAACGCAGAGAACAGAGGACAGGACCAGCCATCAGAAGAGGGGATAACGGAACAGGCCTGAATGACCTTTTTAATCTCCCCATGTATAAACTGGTTCTATGCCACTTAATGCCCCCATTCCCTCCTCGATATTATGTATCTATCACTCACTTGTTTCTCCCACTAATCTGTACAATAAGTCAGACGTGACAGCGGTCTACAGACTGTCTGCCTCCCTCTGACATGTCTCACAGTGTATCACTCATAGAGCCGTGTGTGTGCCATGTTGTGGACGCAGTTATAGGAACAAGGCGGTAGTACCAGGGTGTGATGAGGGAGTACGGGGGGTTTCTGTACATATGTGTGACTGTAGGGTGTTTTGGATTATCCAGTAGGTGTGACTTTCCATTCACATGAAGATCTTTTATAAAGACAAAACTTGTGCACAGAGGTCAAAGCAGTAGAAACACATTAAAGGAACAGTTCATGAATTCTGGTCCATGGTCATTACAGCTCTGTATTCATGAAATCTGCATTTTACATACACAGACTTCGGTTGATGTGAAACATCCCCGTTTGGTTTTGGTCTCTCTACATTACGTTCTCTCTACATAACGTTAACCTGGCAAATTCGGACAGAACATGACCTTGAGATGCTGTGTATGGTCAGTATCGCATTAGAAAACTAGATAAAATGTGCTAGCTAGTCAACTTTAGGGCTGTGGGTATTTTTGGTATTCTCCTTCTCCCTGACTTCTGTCCTAATGCTAAGCTAACGTACAGTTCTGTTCCTATGAACTGAAATATTTAATTTGGATAAACTTCTCTTTTTATGTGGGCCTATGAGAGAAGAGAGCCTTTCACATTCAAAACGTTACCCATGAAGCCACCTCATACCTTGTTAAATGTTGTGCCTGTCTCTCTGGGTAGAGTGATGTCATTACTGGACAGCCCTGGGTGAGAGACAGGAATGTTACAGCTTGTTGATTGAGGCAAAGGACTTTGGGTTGGTTGTTGTGTGTTTTTTAACATGTGAAATGAAAAGACTATGGAAGGGAGGCTGTGCACGTGTTTGTGCATGTGTACGCCTATGTGCATGTATGGGGGCTCTTCTGCAACACTGCTGTGTGAAGCCTTGTCTCGGGACAGACCAGCTGTGAGCGGGGGAGTGTGTGGAACCACCGTACATTCACTGCAAATTCACAAAGCTAAATAAGCCCACCACTCACTCAGAGTGACAGATACATGTACAGTAGGATGAATACATGATTGTAGTCTGAGGGTTTGTGTTGCTTGTACAATTATCCCCGGGTAGACTGAGTGGAGACGGCGCTGTTTGGGGTCGTAGTGACCGGTCATAGCGGTTGGGCCTGAACCATGGGAGCCTGCCGTGATGGATATATTACACATGTAGTCCCACTTTGTGAGAGAACAAGCCAAAATATGTGATAAAATAGTTTATGTTGTCCGTAACCCCAGTTTTGTAGTAGATCAAATATATTGTACATATGACAGATGGACGATTTTTTTTGAAATAAAGTAAAGGTTGTGGGATTTTGACCTCATTGGAACGCCTTACGTCTGAAACTCGACAGTGTACATTTGTTTCATGGGGTGGAGGTCTGTGAGAGGGGGGAGGTGGTGGGACAAATCCTGGGAGCCCCACCGCGTGAGCAGCAAGCTTGTTTTCTTAAAAAACTGAATAACAAACCTCTGGCCTTGTTGGTGGTGAGAGGGGCATTTTTGAAGTGACACAGGGGACTCTTAAACCCAATGATTTATTGCTAGACCAATGGTAGGGGGCAAGGAATGAGAAGTACCCACCCTGAGTAGAGCAGGTGTCGGCTGAAGGTTGCGACATGATGGTTATCATGACCTGTGATAAAGAGGGAACTATTGAACTACAGTGTCTGTCACAAATATTTCCTTTAATTAAAAATGAAATAAAAAAGACAACATCTATCTTTAAGGAAACTTTAAATCTATAGTTAGCTTGCTTCTGTTAGCAAGCTAGCTATGTTAAAAAATGAGGAATGCACTGTACATTTGACTGCCGTAGGCTGTACACAGTTTGGTGGATATTCTAAAAAGGACAGTAGAGAGAAAACAACCATTACTTTCAAGGTAACAGGTTTATTTGTGCTATCAGCTGTAATCCTTCACTTTATTGTTGAGTTGAGCTAAATGCTCCTCAGCTAACTAGCAAGCATTGTTTACCATGTTCACTGTCTTAGTAGCCTATAGCATATTAGCATGCTCATGTTTCCTTATAGGCTCTAAACACTTAAACAGCTAAAGACAAAGTCATTTGGATTCAATTATCTGGGTACTATGAATGTCTGAACCAATTTGAATGGCAAAGCATCCAACAGTTGTAAGATGTTTCTGTCTGAATCAAAGTGTTGAAGAAACTGTCGACCAACATTATGATAAGAGTGAGGTTTATGCAGCGTCTATGAACATGGATTGTGCATTAGTTGTATTGATAAAATGTGTGACGTATTTCTGAATTTTCTTGGTTTACTGCCCTCCATTGTTCACGTGTGGGGTTAGGTCAGTGTGACCTCTCGGGTCAGAGAAGGAAGGTCAAGGTTCAATGTTCTGGCCACTGGGGCAAAAGTTCAAAATAGTAAAAGTCTAAAAAGAAAGAAGCTGATCACACACTTGTTGAAAAGCATTGTGGGTATAACCCTGATTTACCTCTCTGCTGAAAGATCCCAGCCGGATGCTGTTGGTGACATCATGAAGAGGTAAATATTAACTCAGTGTGAGATCAGAATCTGGCATGAGGGACATACATATTTGTACACTATGTTTACGTGATGATGCAGGATGGAGACACTCTTTTTAGGAAACTGCCAAAATAGTATGTATAAAGTATTTTATTCTTATGTTGGTGACACGGATTGTTTAATTGATCACTTGTATTTTGTTTGTTTTTTCTGGACAGTCTAAATTCCACAGCTCTCTGTCCCTATGGACGAGGTGACACGGACACATTCAGATGTTTACTCTGTTTGCACTGCAAATTCCAACATTGCCTCATGTTGAAGAGAGAAAGAGTAAGGAATGTGGCAGCCTTACAAAGTCAGATGCCATAAACTCATCTAAATATGTGACAGGGACCATGGGATAGCAAATGGTAAACTGTGAAAAAACAGATTCAGTGAGTTGCTGTGGTGATCGGCTGATTTTCTCGGCTTTATGACTGTAAAAAATAAACTCACAGCTGTGCAAATAAAATACAAAGATGCATTTACAGTTGTCATGATGGCCTAAAGCAGAGGTGGTGAGATGCTGTGATTTAAACATAGGAGCAGACATAGTGTGAGGAGCGGAGGTCACAGACAAATGATCTGTGAAAATTGGGGACTGAGAGCAAGGGACAGAATGATAAATGACAAGTGGACACAGATTGCTCTGGAAGTAACAAATACATCTGATAAGCACATTTCCACACATTGACAGGCATACTGCGTCTTATGTCTAAAATGCCACTCTGTCTGGCATCGACTTGTTTGGATTATTATTAGGCAGTATTTATAGAGCAACCAAATGAGTGTTTTCATTCAGCGTTTAAGTGGGAACGCTGAGGCAAAAAAACAAATACCTAGTGTAACTCTCATCGAGGGGCTCTGGGCTATTTCATGCATAATATGCATCATAAACTTTCTCAGGGCAAAGAGGGGGCATGCCAGCTGGTGGGAAAACAAAGACACTCATATATACTGTGTGCAAATCTATGTCTGGGTATGTGCACAAAAGAATATGTGGGTGATCGTTTGTGTGCGTTTGTGAGCACTCAGTTAGGAAAAGTTTCCTTAATTTATACTAGTGGGAAAGAGCATTGTGTGATACAACAGTATTTCGTTAGACTAGCTTTGCATTTGAAGCCGTTACTTTAATCCCTTACATTTTGACGTATGGTTTATGCAAGGTCATTTTTGTAGTATTCTACACATTGTATAAAACCTTGTGAGTATCGTTTACAAGGAAAAATTGATTGCTGATGTGTGATGAGTCACGGTTGAGGGTTTTACTGTACTGAGTCGGTGCAATGGGTCTACTTACACATTCAGCAGCTTACAGTACAACAGGTGGAGGCCGGGTGGTGAGAAGCAGTTGTGAGGCCCATTGAGGCTTCATTAATGGAACAGGAAGAGAATTGAAGCACGATGGGTAAACACACACAACTCATTACCCCCTGGCTATCGTGTACCTTTCACGCCGCAACTCTAAGTGTGTTCCTGTGAGTGTGTGTGTGCTGTGTTTATTGCATTTATATTAGTTGTATTTGAGTGGGCGGTAGGGGGAACAATTACAAGCTATGCTCCCAAGAAGATGAATACCGCATTGTGGTACTTAATCTTATGTTATGGGTTACCTTAAAAATACAAACATTGTCACAATAAAGCTTAAATGACTGAAACATTGTCATTGTTATCAGCCGATTAAATTGATGTTATCAGTGGTAATCATTAACATTTTAATAAGTTAGGTTGGCCAAACTGCACCTACTACGTTGTGAAAGTGAACAACTTCCAGAAGTCAACTTCTTTGTGAAAATACAACCACAATTCTTGGGTTCATTTAGGAAAAGATTGTGCTTTTGGTTCAAATGAATACCTTTTTAAGTATAACTTAACCTTGTTAATTTGAATTGGGACACAAACACCAGTCTCCTGGGTAAAAGTCCTGTAAAAGCTACTAGTAGGTGTAGCAGGCCGCTTCTGACCAATATCTATGAGGCCTGGCACACCAGGTGGCTTTTTACAAAAGGGCTTTAGTGCTATTCTATACAGATATAAGACAATATAACTAAAGGACTTGTGTTTGTTGCTGTCTCATCCACACTTAACATAATACTAACATTTTGAAATCACTGTGAACTTCATCAGAAATGACTGACAGTAAGACAGTCATGATGGGAGCAGTAAGCTGACTGAGCTGACACTTGGCTGTCGGAGATGCAACAGGACATCCACCCTTTTACACCACTGTGTCACTTTGGAACCGCATGCACCCACTATCCTCACACACACATACATACATACACACACACACACACACACACAAAATAAAGCCACCCTCCACTAGGACACACAGTGGACTCTGTTCTCTATCTAAAATCACAAGGGCGATTGACGCAAAGGAAATTGAGAAAACACACGGTCATAGCGAAGGTGCAGAACACAGGGTGGTGCTGTGTGTGTGTGCTGTTTAATAGTTAGTTGCTGAACACGTCAGAGTTACTAAGTTGTTGTGGACAGGTGTCGAACCTGCCCTGGAAAGTGTCTGTCGTCACACACTAACAAAGGCCCTCTGAGAAAAAGCGTATTTTTAGTCCACAGCTGTGACTGAATTTACTTCTTAGTGCTCATCCGACACCTTTTCACCACGTGTAATGCTGAGTAATTATTTCACTCTGTTGCCATGACAGGTGTAAATGCACGGATGTTATTTTTCCCTCTGCTTGGCATCGAATGCAGATGTTGAATTTATGATTGCGAATAATGAAACATATGATAGAAACAGTAATATAAATACTTTAAGTTACTGTTCTACATTTCCAACAACTTTTTACTTACAGAAAGTCACGTAACCGAACTAACAATATTCAAAAGTAACGGTATTGATGTTTAATTGTATAACCAAAATACATAATCCATTCACATTGGCCCCCATTCAGAATTCATTATACTGTGGGCATGGCGGACTACAGAGAAGCTTCATGTATCTTTAGATTATTGCTAAATTTGAACTGTTTTATAAGTTACGCCCATATTTTGAAAGGCAATAATGTAATATTGTGTAGCAACAGCATCAATTATAAATGGACTCCATTTAAAGTGCTTTACAATTGTGGCTCTCATTCACACACCAATCGCAGAGCTGCATGCAATTGGGGACAACTTGAGGTTCAGAGTCACACAGAAAGGGTAGGGGGGCTAGGGAAGAGGATTAAAGTCACAATTTTGACTTTTTTCTCAGAATTCTGACTCAAAAATGCAAATTCTCTTTCGGTCAGATCCAAAAATGTTTTCACATGTGGCCTCATACATGTGAATAATGCACACACAGTGGCCCGTGTATCACAATATTAATGAGGGAAACATTCCTCTTTATCGTTGCCATCCACTGTGGGCGCCTAGCAGGGTCATGTGAGCCTGTTTTGCCATTCTAAATTATGGTATTACTTTTTTAGGAGGTTAAATTTACACTCAGTCCATCCCTCCCTTCCTCTCTCGCTCTCCCCCACCCACTGAGTGGCTCCACCCTCCAGCAGATATAAGCCGTGTCCACAAGGTGTACGTCTGTTATGAGCACATTTCCCAGGGTTCCCTGTGTGGTAGTCTGTCTTCCTGCTTTTCTGCTTTTAGTCTGACTGCAGTGATTATTCCCCCATAAAGGCCACTCACAAAGGTAAGCACTGTCCTATTCTCACTTTATCCTGTGTTTCAATTGCTTTGATTTTCTGGTTATTTGTGTAATTAATACTCTTTTTTTGTGTGCATCTGCATGAAAGTTGGTTTGTTTCCATTAATTGAGTGTTTGTGCATTCCATGAGCTCCAATGTTATTTCAAAAATGTACTTTGCATCCAATTCGTCCTTCAATTGGTTAATCAAAATGTAGCTTTCAATGTAATTTGGAAGAAATCCACCGAAAATATTTGTTATTGGCTTTAATATTGTGTTACATAAATGGGATTAGTAACCTCAGTTTTGACTATAGCTTTAAATAGCATTTCTTATATAAAAATATTGCATTGTTATATACAGGACGACAGATAAAATGTGCATACAAGTTTTTTCCTATTATTAGAAACGTTTAGAAAACCATTTTAACTCAAAGATTAGTGTGAGTTTTTTCAGTGACAGAAACAAATTACATTTATTTTTGACTGTTGGTGGATCTAAAAGGCCTCAATTAAAGTTGCCTTTAGCTGAGAGTTTAGCATCTTGCACATCATCATCCTGCAGAGAAGAAGTTAGCCAGGAGTTTCCCAGGCTGCTGCATCCCTGGATAGTTTGCTTTCTCCAGAGCTGAAGTATGTGCTGCTCATCCATCTGGGAGAGAAATGTTCATGTGTGTGCCGAAAGCTGAAGCCAAACTGTCAGAAATACGTGATGGGGGTAAGAGCAGCAGTTTGGTGAGAAGAGACTGTAGAGCAAACACTGTCTGTGGCTCAGAGCAGCTCTGTCTCCATGGCCTGATTTGCTTTGCAAAACCACTATCTCTGACATTGATCATCTGTTTGGTGCATTTTCAGTCACAGCGACTATAAATAATTGACTTGCTAAAGGAGGAAATCAATTAATTGAATCTATGGATTAAACATTTTTTTTATCATGGTCAGATATTCAGACATATCTAAAGGCTTGAGTTGAGCCTCAGCGACGACTTCACATTGAACATGCTGATGGTTCATTTGGATTTTGTTATTGATAAACGCATCCTAATCAGACACTATTGTTTTCCAGAATTGTTAACAGCCATTTATTTATACAAGGAAATCAGAGCCTATCATAGTGATTTAGCTGCTCGACTTCAAATTAAAACAATGCAAGGAAAACACATTTTGGGATTGACAGATAGATCTGCCAATGTCCTCAGAAGAATACGGTCATACACATAAATAACATTCTGTAAATCATCCAATATTTCTGATCTCGCTTTGTCTGAATCCCAACGCCAAATGTGACAAATAAAGGGGGGAATGCACAACAAGGAATTCTCCTAGGTCTTTTCTAGGATCAGGTATTTTTCTTATATTATTTCTTCCATTCTTATTGCTCTACAACAATTTCCTTCTTTTCTCTCTCTTCTTTATTTATTTCTCAATCAATCCATTGCAGAGAATAAAATCAGCGAATGGCCGCAGTGACCTTAGTGTGTGAAAGTCTGTGACGACAGACATAGATGGTAGTGTGCACAAGAAGTAACCTTTCAAATGGAGTGTTTGCTTCACTGTGTGCGCATACAACATTTTAACCTCCTGTATACATTATTTTGGAAACTTCAGGAATGCACCGGACAAAAGGAACCAATGAAAAGCGAGAATAATGGTTGGGTAAAGCAAAGGGTCCGAAGTCAATACTTGGCTCATTTAGCTGCACAGCTGTGGCAGTTTGTGTGTGTGTGTGTGTGTGTGTGTGTGTGTGTGTGTGTGTGTGTGTGTGTGTGTGTGTGTGTGTGTGTGTGTGGGTGTGTGTGTGTG